>NW_017673085.1:51206-94328 GCF_001879085.1 Nicotiana attenuata | reverse complement strand
GGGGAAATGGCTAATATGGTGGGACAAGTATTAGAAAGCCATAAAATCACCTTCTATGAGGACGAGCTGCCACCTGAAGGGTTGGGTCACAACAAAGCCTTGCACATCACCGTGCAATGCTAAGACTACTTCATCACTAGGATCCTGATCGATGGGGGTTCCAGCCTTAACATATGTCCGTTGATAACACTCAAGAAGTTGGGTAAAGGGCTGCATGAGATAAAAGAAGGAGCAATCAATGTGAAAGCTTTTGATGGGTCTCAGAGGTCCACCATCGGTGAGATTAGTCTGTGTCTGCAGATGGGACCAACCTGGTTCGAGGTCGACTTTCAAGTGATAGATGTGCCAGCATCTTACAACCTGCTGCTAGGACGACCCTGGATTCATGCTGCTAGGGCTGTAGCTTCAACGCTGCATCAGACGGTAAAATTTGAATGGAATCGCCGGGAAGTGATCATTCACGGTGACGGCAGCAATCCTATATACAGTTGCCAGACCATTCCGGCAATCGGAGGGAGAAGAAAGCTAGGCGGAGATACCTACCACCACATCGAGCGGGTCAATCCTGTCGACAAAGACAAATGGTGGGATAACAAGATCGAGAGTATATTGAGTTGGAGTGGGTACGAACCTGGCAAAGGACTCGGCAAGAACCTCCAGGGGATCTCTAAACCTATAAAACTCAAGAAACACGGCACTACCTTCGGTCTAGGATACGAATACACCTACAAAGAGTTCAACAATTGGTCGCCACCAAGGCGCGGCCCTTACTACCCATTAGAGCAACCGATATCGCACCTGGAGCAGACTTTCAAATAGGCTGACATCATCAATGGGACAGACGAAGAAGAAGCACTCGCAGCAGTAAAGAACTTGTTTTTAGAGGACAATGATATGGATTGCTGTGTTATTCTTGAGGAGGACGGGGAGGAAGGTCCTTCCATACAAGCTGTGAGTAGAGGGGCATACCTCAATAATTGGACCATCAGGACTACCAGAGTCCGACGAGCCTCGGGGTAGCAAGGCTAAAACAAGCACTATTCACTATTTTTATTGAATGATTTCCTTTTTGCATTTTTTTAATTTCCGCGATAAGATCTTCAATATGCAAAACAATTATTCAATTTATCAAAGCATGTTTGATTTTTCCAATGAATTAATATTTATTTCTATCATTTTCTCCTTACTTTACTTATACAGCATTACTATTACTTATCTTGATGAACCAATGACTGTGACATGCAATGAGACAACGCAACAAACGTACCTTGATTTAGAAGAGGATGACATACCAGAGGAGATTGTCAAAGAAGTTGAGAACATTGAGAACAGACCAAAGTCCAACCTGGACGAGACAGAGATTGTTAACTTGGGAGATGCAGAAAACGTCAAGGAAACACGAATCAGCGTTCACTTATCGCCATCAGAAAAGAAGGAACATACAGAATTCATAAAGGAATATTAGGATATATTCGCCTGGTCGTATGATGACATGACTGGTCTAAGTACGTCTATTGTGGCCCATAAACTGCCAACCGCTCCGACATGTCCGCCGGTAAAGCAAAAGATCAGAAAATTCAAGCATGATATGAGTTTGAAAATCAAGGAAGAAGTCACTGAGCAAGTCAAAGCTAAGGTTCTCAGGGTAGTGGAATTCCCGACATGGTTAGCCAACATCGTTCCAGTACCAAAGAAGGATGGGAAGGTCAGAGTCTGTGTCGACTACCGGGATATCAACCGGGCTAGACCGAAAGACGACTTCCCTTCGAGGATCATACAAGAAGCTGAGCTCGACGACACAGAGTGGGTGAAGAGTCGTTATGAGCAACTAGCTCTTATAGACGGAAAGAGAATGAACGCAGTCTGCCATGTTCAACTCTATCAGAACAGAATGTCTAGAGCCTTCAACAATAGAGTCAAGCCAAGACAGTTCACACCGGGGCAGCTGGTGTAAAAGAAAAATTTTCCGCATCAGGATGAAGCCAAAGGGAAGTTCTCTCCCAGCTGGCAGGGCTCATACATGGTTCACCGAGTTTTGAAAGGAGGAGCCCTCATACTTGTAGAAATGGACGGAGCAGTCTGGCCAAAGCCGATTAATTCAGATGCAGTCAAGCGTTACTATGTGTAATCTTTATGTTTTCCCTATATGATGTACATTGAACTACGCCTGAACTGATTCCCGTTTAAGAGGGGATACGTAGGCAGCCCTATGGGTTCGGTAAAAATTCAATAAAATTTTCATTTCCCCCCGAAATTGGAAACTAGGGCAGAATTTTGAGGAGGACCCTCAAAATTCCGAAGTAATTCCAGCCGATCGCCGCACGAGCAACAGTCAGAAACGTCAACCCATCAAACTGGGGCAAAATTTTGAGGAGGACCCTCAAAATTCTATAGCAAGAGAGGTTGCAATGTCCTGAATTGCGTCATAGTCGTCGGTTCATCTAAAGACTATTTTAATTATACATTTATGTCATAATTTACAAAAACCATGCATGTTTGTTTTTAAAACTGCTTCGTTTAGCAACGCTACCCCAATGATACAAATGGTATCACCAGATCAAAGCAGAACGAGTCAAGCAAGGCCAGCGGGGATACGAACTAACCTTTCCCCCTTTACAAAACTCACGATTTTTCTTCGGATACAGGCACAAGGATTGCAAAATCATTAAAACATACTGTACGTCCCTAGAACAAACATTGTTCAAGAATACGATTCTCCGAACCATAGCACTTACCAACATATGCTATCAGCACGCACCCAGGATGTTCCGTATGTCACAATGCTCCCAGTAATCACCACGCTGCAATCTGCTACCAGCTAAGAAACCCTACTGTCGTTTGCTATTTTATTTCTTGCATAAGGCTACTATTCTGCCTTCCAACTTGCATAAGGCTACTATTCTGCCTTCCGAGGTTAAGCTCTACCTCTATCTGCATTTGCATTGCATAAGGCTACTATTCTGCCTTCCAACTTGCATAAGGCTACTATTCTGCCTTCCGAGGTTAAGCTCTACCTCTATCTGCATTTGCATTGCATAAGGCTACTATTCTGCCTTCCAACTTGCATAAGGCTACTATTCTGCCTTCCGAGGTTAAGTTCTACCTCCATCTGCATCCACATTGCACGGCTGAAAGATTGCCACATTGCACGGCTGAAAGATCGCCACATTGCACGGCTGAAAGTTTGCCACATTGCACGGCTGAAAGATCGCCACATTGCACGGCTGAAAGATCGCCACATTGCACGGCTAAAAGATTGCCACATTGCACGACTGAAAGATTGCCCCATTGCACGGCTGAAAGATCGCCACATTGCACGGCTGAAAGATCGCCACATTGCACGGCTGAAAGATCGCCACATTGCACGGCTGAAAGATCGCCACATGCTACTGCATCCTTCATGGGCGGAAATATCGCCAAACCATCCAAATACGTCATTGTTCGGAGGCACCGTCTTCATAGCCCGAGAACACCATGTCATGGCCCGAGGATCCCTTTCAATCTTTTGCATATTATTATTCAAAGTCATCATGGTTCGGAGGCACCGTTCTCATAGCCCGAGAGCATCATTTCATGGCCTGCGAATCCTTTATTATACGCTACATGGCCCAGGACATCATGGTCTAAAGACGTCATCCTAACCGTTCAAAGACAACATTCATGGTCCGACGGGAATTTGCATTATATCTAAATATACGCATAATATATGCTTGTATTATTCATTTGCAGGTACAACGGCAAGCAACAGCCGTCCCGACAGGAGCGTTTTCGCTCCAGTGCCCGCAGCAATATAAAACCTAACCATTCCCGTAATTCGTTCACTCACCCAGCCCGGAATATCGCGTCCGTCCTTGGAAAGTACCCGTCGGCATAATCCGCCAACGGATCCTGAACTACATATGGCCTGATTCCTGTAAAACCAGGGATATGTAGGCAACTTAGAAGCTAGGGTGCGGCCTGAATCTTCTTCAAATCATTTCGCTCGGTCAAAATTGGCCATCATATCTTTACCCGAAAACTCTTTCATCTTTCCTAGGTAAAGAGGGGCAGCTGTTGACACCCAATTTTTCCCTATATATTTTTCAGTATGCAAAATAACTTTAAAAGGGCATATACATGCATATGTAAGCATATTCAAGTGTTTTATTATTTTTCCATAATTTTTAAGGTTTCAAATCAATTTATTTTCATCTTTTATCCATAAAAATCCAATGATTATTTCCAAAATTATTATTTTTGGTGATTTATTAGTCGGAACATTATATTTATGCTAAGATATAGATAAGGTAATTTTTGCATATTTTTACAAATTTTGTTTAGTAATTTTAAGCTAAATTATATATAATTGCAATATTAGCCCCTTTTAGATTTAATTGTGTTTTATATTCTTAAAATTAAGTCCTGTATTTTATAAATTGTTAATTATATGTTATAAATCATTTTAGTACTTTAATGTATTTTCAGAAATTAATTTATCACTTTTTATAAATTAAAAAGGGAAAATGGCTATTTAAAATTTAGTCCAATTGCATTTCAATTATAGCCTAAATCCTACCCCAATTAAACCCAATTCTCCCGGCCCAATCCCAATTAAACTCCGACCCAATCTCAAATTGAACCGACCCAAACCCAAACCCCTACCTACCCTCTTTAATCCAGGCCATTGATCATTCAGATCAACGGCCACCATTTGCCCTTCCACAATTAAACCCAAAAGACCCTTAGACCTAATTCATTTTCCCACCTACCGCTGCCCTTGAATCCCTCTTCTCTCTCAACTCTCTCTGAAACTCTCCTAAACCCTAGCCGCCGCCACCCTAATCCAACCTAATACCTACCAAATCCATGGCCTTCCGGGGTCATTTGAGATCTATACCAGCCTTCCATGGCTCCTGGGTGTTTGGTTCTATAGTTTCATGACCAGACCTCGAAGGAGTCTGGTCCAGTCCTTGCTCGACTATTGTTCATGGCCTTTCTCCTGCAATCCACGACCTTTCTCCGGCCATCCATGGCCTTTCAAGGCAAACCCTTGACTTTTCTGTTTAGATCGTTAACTTTCGAGATCTTTCTCATTTCTTTTGGGTTTTTTGAAACCCTAATCTCCAAGACTTTTCGATTTCTTTCGGATCTATCTTAGATCTGTGCTTACTATGAACTTTTTAAGTGTTTCTCGAAGGTTCTTTGACTTTTCTTTCAAAACGACTCTTCGTTTTTCCAACGATTAAAGTTCTCCTTTAAAGTTTCTTCTCTAATCTTAATGTTGTTTGATGATTTTGCTATTTGCTCATGTTGTTCTTCTATCTATTTCAGCATATTAAAAACCCTAGTTCTTTTAGTCTTATCCGAGTTCTAGAAAATGTTTGTTTAAATGTGTACTTGCTTGATTAAGTTCTTAATTCTTGTTTGACTTGTTTGATTCTGAGTTTTACCATCTCTTAAACTCGATTATTGTGAAAAACCCTAGGTCTTTTAGTCTGAGACTGTTTTTTTGAAAGTATACCGGACCCAATTAAAGGTTCCTTGTTTCAGGCCCTCTTTTCTTTATGTGGCTTATCTGATTATGAGTTTCACTATCTTTTTAACTCGACTTTTGGTAAAACCCTATCTTCTCAAAGGCTTCCTCACTTGCTACTGTGAGACCTTTACATGCCTCTGATTTCTTTTACCTGATGCTATGTTTTCTTCACTGTTGATTTTATGTGACTTGACCTAGTTGACTACTATGCCTCGAATGTTTGCTTTACTACTAAATCCTAGCTTATTTATGCCACTACTGCATATTTGTGATTATCTCTTTTGCCAATGTGTTTGGCCTCGCATGTCTGATGTTCGTGTTCACTCTATTTATATGCTGAAGCCTCTTCCTTGATCGATCTTGGTCTTGTGACTGATTACAAAGCTTTTCTTTTATGAACCCTAGTTTCACTCGCTTGTTTAAAATTAATTGATTCTTTTCCTTTGCTGTGATATTTTACCTTACTGAATATTTTCCAAAAATAAGCATATTTTTGTACTTAGACTTGATGGTTCACCTCATGCTTTTACTACCCTTTATATGGCAATGATCAATCTGTCTTCAAACTAATTTTCCTTCCTTAATTGAAACCTGTTACTGCCCGTTAAGCAGTGATTCCCTAATTAAAGGGAATCACTTATGTTAATTGATGCTGACTTGTGATTGTTTCCATGTTTGTGTTAAGACTTTACTTATTACCTTACTTACCACTTGCTTTCAAAACTATAAATACCCCCCTCTTTTCTTTAATAGGACACGAACTATCTAAGTTCAGAACACACACTTCACTAAAAACTCTCTCTTTTCTCTGTTACTACTTGTGCTACTACTTTGTCTAGCCGGCTGAAAGCCAAAGCTAGACTGTGGAATCTTGCTTACTTTTCCTTACTGCACTTTGCTTCTTTACTGGTATGTCCTAGTTAATTTTCAAGCATCAACAACAACATGTTTCTGTAATTGTTTCAACTTCTTTCATGCTTGTCAACTTCTGCTTATGTTTCTGCAATCAAGTTACATCATTAGCATGTGGCGATGTGTTCCTTTCCCCTTTTCAAGTTAATGATCTCCTATATATATGTATCCCAAACCCCACATCACCTCTTTGTGTTTGTATTCTCTGGCTGGTTTGTGAACATGCCAGCATCCTCTATTGTTGTGCATGTCTAAACCTGACCACTCCTAGGGTAATAGGCTTTATGCAGTGTATTCCCAAAAACCCCTGACCCCTTTGTGCAAAACGCTGACTCTGTATAGTTTAAATTTTACTACTACTGTTTTCAAATCATCCTTATCACTTACTATTTCCCAGCCCAGTTTTAAAATCTCTATGTTCTGCACTTTCACTATATTCCTAGAATCTAAGTTTTGTCCCTCTCGTGTGAGCCTTGCCTTGGGACCCTTGAGCTCCCTCTGAACTTGGACACATAAGAGTTGGCCCTTCCACTGCACTCATCTCTATCTGGTTATGCAAACCTGGGTGTAAGCACTGCCCGGGGTCCCTTGAGACCCTTAGGAAACTTTGACCCACAGAGGTCTGAGAAAGGCTTTGAAACAAGTGGCATTTGAGGTGGTTTGTTCCATAACTCAGAGAGGAAGTTAGAATCAGGCTTCCTATGGTTGTAACTTCTTATTTTTTTACATTTTTGATGTAATTCAGTATTTAGTCTGTAATAATTTGTAAACGAATATTGGGGTTGGTTAGTGATAAGGGGTGGGGTAATTGTGCATGTTTTAAGGGTAGATATCTTGCCTATAGGATCTGATTAATAAAGTTCTGTATGTTTACTTCCACACTTAGATATCCTGCCTATAGGATCTGATTAATAAAGTTATGCATGTTTACTTCCACACTTAGATGTCCTGCCTATAGGATCTGATTAGTAAAGTTCTGCATGTTTACTTTCACACTTAGATATCCTGCCTATAGGATCTATTTAATAAAGTCCTGCACGTGTTAATTCTACACTTAGATAACATGAATATAGGACCTATCTAATAAATTTCTGCATTATTTCACTTCCACAATTAGATATCATGCCTATAGGATATAATGGCTATAACCAGACGTCATATCTGCAAGGTTACAATCAGATTCAAAATTAGATGTCATGCCCATAAGGTTAATATCAATATTTTATAGAAATCATGTCTATAGGAATTTCGCTGTGATCAAATAAATCCTGCCTACTCCACTTCATTAGATACCATGCCTATAGGACCAAATCAGCCTTTAATATTAGATACCATGTCTGTAGGGATTAAAATCAGCAACAATAGCGATTATGTCCATAAAATCTGAAGCCAATTTAGTTAAAAATCAGTTTGACTCGTACTGTGTTGAATTAGTTTAAACAACTTACTCATTTCATTAATGCGGTCTAGAAAGCATGCCTATACGATCCAAATTGCTCGTTTAAAACTGTTACTGCTTTTCCATTTTTGAATCAGCAATAGATATCATGCTTATAGGGTATCATCAATACACACTTAGGCAAGCCTTAGTTAATAACGATAAAATTGAATCCGCCTTTGTTTAATTAGCAACTGCCACAACCAGCAGGCATGCCTGATTCGGACTTCTTATCTGAGTTATGTAATAAATGGGTCTGCTTCGACAACTGAAACTCCCCTGTCTCAGTACTTTGAATTCTGGCCCTAAATGTGTTTTAAGTCATGCTATTTATGTGCTTTACTTGAGGAGGTATATACGAGCCTTTTATTGTTTACATGTTTCCCCTTAATATGCAGTCCTATGTGTTTTGAATGTCGCCTTTGTCTTTTTTCCTTTAAAATCCAAGAGTCAGCCTAAAATCCTCCCTCTTATAGGAATAGTAGTCCTAAATTCCTCCGGGACTAATAGGAAAGGGACGGGTAATAGCATGCAATAAAGGCCGAGACCAATCCGCGCTTTAATACCTTAACGGGGTGGGAAGGGTAGATATGGATATGATGACCGGTGCGCTAATACCACGTGTAGCCCCTCTTTTGAGAAGTGATTACCAGGTATTGCATTGATGTGATCCATATTACGAATAAACCTAGGACCCCCTTTATATTCGTTAGCATGTTTAGTTATAACTCTTTCAAAACTTTTTTTTATTTTATCACTTACAAACATTTGTGTATTTAAAAAATCCCCTCTTATTTGAGCCTTGTTTGTTTACTTGTTAATTGCACAAATTCACAAAGAACTATCTGGCCAGGAACCACACTAGTGGATCCTGAGGGGTGCGTAACACCTTCCCCTTGGGATAATTTCAAGCCCTTACCCTATCTCTGGTTATAAAAAATGTATTTGTAGTTGAACCCTACAGGTGCCATAACGCACCTTAAAATCGTTAGGTGGCGACTCATCAAATCTGCAAAACCCCTTCCCTGAAAGGAAAGAGTTGTCCCAACTGAATGTCACAAGCCCGATTTTTGCGGAGGAAAAAGGGGGCGCGACATGTGTCATGGGAAAAAGGGTTAGTGTGGAACCTTTAAAGGTTATTAGCCCAGCGTGGTTTGATCAGAATCGGCTTGGGGTCTATGGATGGATCTAAATATGAACGTGGGATCTACATCAGGCCGAATGTATTCATTTCAGCATACCGCTCCTTATGGAGGCGTATTCGGACGTTCGATGTTGTTTCGTCGTCGGCTATTTCATGTAATACTATATTGTGTCGTGTGAGTTGTGAAACGGCTTGATAAATTTCATATGTGTTGAGGTTCCGCGTAGAGATGGTGTTATGTGAGCAGGATGGCTCTCGAGATTCAGATCATATATCGCACCTTAGTTGTGCTTGAGTTTTGTATCGTATGGCGCTATCTGTCTCCCCAGGGATGGTATTATGCACTTGGCGTGCTTGTGGTCGATATTCGGGTATTTTGTAGTAATAAGCATTCTAGCTCGGTAAGTATCTTCTTATATAGATTTTTATGTGTGGATCGGGTGGCACGCCGCCACGGGTATGCTGTTTGGATCGGTTGCATGCCGCAATGGTATTATGTGTGGATCGGTTTTCATGCCGCAACAGTGTGATGTTGAGTACAGTCCCCTATATCTATTCTTGTGTGTTTTGTTTCCTATTTTCTGAGGAAGGTTCATAACACCTTTTGGTTGTCTGATTAGTTACGTGGTTTGAGTAGTCCTTTCCAGAGTTTGTTTTCCTTATGTATCACATTCGATTTTATAGCTTATTGGCACATTGTGGCATCATATGAGACTTTTGGCAGCATTCAAGGTGGCTTAATGCCTGAACAACTTATTTTGGGTGAGACGAGATTATTAGATCTGGGATCAGTGCGATCGGATTATATGAAGCATATTAAAGAGCAAATATCATTATTTGGTTCATAATGAGGTAATGGTCCATGTCCGGAGGACAGACTCAGCGATTTGTTGACTTGGCAGTTGGTTATGAATTTCTACACATCTTTTTCGTCGTGGCGGTATTGCAAGATTTGGAACAAGACTTATATATGTCATGAGGTGCATTGGGAGCATCAGATTCGTGAAATTTCGGCTATTGTTATCAGAGGATGTTATTATGATCATGTGAATATGCAGTGCATAGTGTGGATTCAACAAAGGTATGCAATCATGTATTGGTGCATTGTATAGAGATTAATACGGTGTTCATATAATGGAAGCAGGCCTGGCAACGAATTCCGGATGTTGGAATTTGGCTCTAAGGATTATTTGACTAAATAAAAGGGAGAATCTTTAGATTTGCTCGAGTTAATGTACTCAACTAAGTGTGGTAGCACAAGTAGGTGCACGAGGTGTTAAACACTGATTTCGGACAACTCCAGAGCAGTTCTTAGCACGTTCGAGGATGAACGTATGTTTAAGTTGGAGAGAATGTAACGGCCCGACCGGTCCTTTTGAGCTCTAGCGTGTCGTTCGGCGATTTGAGGCCATGAGCAGCTTCACCTCATGTATTATGACTTGTACGCGTGGTCGGAAATGGAATTTCGGATGTTCAGAGTTGATTTGGAAAGAAATTTCTCATTTGGGAAACTTTAAGTTGGAAGAATTGACTAAGATTGGGTTTTTGAGTAAACGACCTCAGAATCGGGATTGGAAGGTTCCAGCAAGTTTGTATGATGATTTCGGACTTGGGTGTATGTTCGTATCGGGTTTTGGATGACTCGGGAGCGTTTCGGCGCCTATTGTGGAAGTTAGCATTTTGGAAAATTTTCATAAATTTGGGTTGAAGTGAATTTCAATGTTATCGATGTCCGTTCGGGATTTCGAGTCTGAGAATAGCTCCATATGGTGATCCTGGTATTGGGAGCGCATCCGGAAGTGGATTTGGGGGTCCGTAGGTCATTTTGAAGTCCTTTGGCGAAAGTTAGAAATTTGAAGGTTTTTGAGAAGTTTGACTGGAAGTGGACTTTTTGATATCGGGGTAGGATTCTGATTCCGATTCCGGAAGTTGGAGTCGGTCCGTAATATCAAATGTGACTTGTGTGCAAAATTTGAGGTCAATCAGACGTGATTTGATATGTTTTGGCATTGAATGTAGAAGTGTGAAGTTCTAAAGTTCATTGAGCTTGAATTGGGGTGTGATTCATAATTTTGACGTTGTTTGATGTTATTCGAGGCCTCGAGCAGGTCCGTGTTATGTTTTGGAACTAGTTGGTGTGATTGGACGGGGTCCCGGGGGCCTCAGGTGTGTTTCGGGATGATTTCAGACCATATTTCCCTTGTTTATGTTGCTGGTTTCTGATGTTTGGGTTGTTCATCGCGTAGATAGATACGCGATCACATAATACTGGCTGGGAGCTGGCAAAGTTGTTCTTCGCGATCGTAGGGGCAAGTACGCGATCGGGAAGGCATTGGTCTGAGGCATGATGGATTTGCTTCGCGTTTGCGGAGCTGGGCTCGCGTTCGCGTAGGTTGATCAGGCAGAGGTTCGCGATCGCATCGCCTTTGTCGCGTTCGCGTAGAGGAAGAACTGGGGCAGTTGAATTTGATCTTCGCGATCGCGAAGTTGTTCCCGCGATCGAGAAAGAAGGTCGCCTGGGCAGTGAGGTTTTAAAAATAGGAGTTTGACCATTTTTATTTCATTTTCCTCCATGGGAGTCGAACTAGGAGAAATTTCGGAGCTCTATCTTCATCATCTATGTCAAGGTAAGTGATTCCCATATATTGCAAGTTAAATACTTGGATTATATATGGATTTAAAGATGAAAGTTTGTAGAAATTTGGATTTTGAAGAAAAACCTAGAAATTGGTATTCTTGGATTTTGACCACGAACTTGGGCATGGAATTGGAAATAAATTATATATTTGAGTTCGTGGGGTTATGGGAAAAGTTTATCTTCGAAAATTTTCGAAATCCGGGTATGTGGGCCCGAGGGTAATTTTTATTGACTTTTCGATCGGAGTTGAAAATTGTTGTAAATAGGGTTAAAATGAGTATTTGAATATATATTTATGGAATTGCTCAATTATTGACTAGTTTTGGAGCATTGGGCATCGGTGTGAGTTGTCGGAAGGGCTTGGGAGCCGATTATGGAACTTCGGAGCGAGGTAAGTCTCCTTTCTAACCTTGTAACCTCATAGGTGAAATAATTTAATATGTGCTTCTATTTGTGGGGGCTACGTACGCACGAGGTGACGAGAGTCCGTGCGTAGCTACTATTATGCTTAAGTCAGGGTAGTCTAAGGCTCAAAAGCATGTTATACTTGCGATATTCGCAACCTTATTGTCAATTTAAATTGCTTAAATCATATCGAACATAGTAAATGAATTTCTAAAAGGTTAAACTTCATTTTCTTGACTGTTAAAAGAGGATTGCCATTTTCTTGACCTCGGCATGATTTGCGCATGACTTAATTGTTTGTCTTGGAATTATTGATAACTGATCTGGCCTCATTGGCTGGAGATATAAATTGTTAAAAGATGAAAATAAATTTGGAAATCTCCTTTTAACAAAAGAATTGTTTACTTGCTTCATGTTATTGAGTTTACAGTCATTTTTAAAAAATTCATGATTAATCATATTATCAGTATATTATTGTTGGCCATAGTAAGTGTCGTAGTCGACCTCTCGTCACTACCTCTTCGAGATTAGACTGGATACTTACTGGATACACATTATTTTCGTACAAAATACTACACTTGATATACATTTTGTTGTACAAGCACATGTATGGCTAGTGGCCTAGTGGGTGCAACGGCATGGTTGACACGGGGATTTAGGTGGGCTGCATTCCATATTACGACCCGCAGCCAGCAGAGTCTCCTTCAGAGTATTTACATTTTCTTTCCTGTCCAAATTTGTATTCCGGACAGTCGTTATATTTTATTTTATTTCCTAGTAAATTATAATGCACTTGTGACACCGGATTCTGGGCTGATTATGGGATATTCAGTATTGAAATTGGAAAACATTATTATTTATTCTGTAAAGTTCATATGTTACTAGTTAAATTGAAGGAAATTTATGATTTCAAAAATATTAAAATGAGAATTTAATTAACTAGTTAGTGTTGGCTAGCCTGACAGTGGTGTCCGGCGCCATCACGACCTTTAACGGATTTTGGGTCATGACAGTTCTTCACTTTATAATGCTAACAAAGATCAGAATAATAAAAAGTTGTAAAAATGGAACTTCCAACCCATCCACCTCTCACCACCCCAACCCCTTACCGTGAATCCCCACCCCTATAGAAATATTATTGAGAGCACTTTCTTTTAATGTTGTAGATAGAGTGTTTTCTTTTTCATTTTAACCAAATGAATATTTTCTTTTTATGATGTAGAAAAAGTATTTTCTTTCGTTTCAATAAAATAAGTACTTTCTTTTTATGATATTAAAAAATATATTTTCTCTTTCAGAAAATGAGTACTTTCTTTTCATGTTGTAGAAAAAGTATTTTCTTTTATTTCAACAAAAAAAGTACTTTCTTTTTATGATGTGAAAAAAATATTATCTTTTTCACAGAATGAGTACTTTCTTTTCCTGTTGTAGAAAAAATATTTTCTTTTATTTCAATAAATATAATATTTAAGTAAATAAATTGGCTCGTGAGTTAAAATTATATTCATCCTTTCTTAACATGTGTCAAACGTAAAACTTTCTTTTTCTTACTAATAGGAAAGTAAAAAAACGAAAACATATGATCACTGAGCGCACCTGTTTCTCAAATACCCACCAATCCGTCTTTGTGCAAAAGATACAAAAGAATTCTACAAAAAGCGGATGGAAGAAATTATTTACGGGTCAGGTTTTGGCTAAATTATGGGCCGAGTTTGGGCTACAAAAATAAATGGGTTTAGTTGAGTTGTGCTCAAACTCAGCCCATCATTAATGGGAGAAATTCAAAAATACCAAATTTAGAAGGGAGAAATTCAAAAATAGCCAGATTTACCACTGGTCGTTGAAAAATAGCCAAGTTTCAAAAGTCATCGAAATTTAGCCACTTTAAATCTGAGCGAAAACACTGTTCAAAATCCGGAAAAATACGCCCGCAAATTTTACGGGAGTTCCAGCAAGTATAATTGTCCAGTATATTTACGGAGTTCCAGGAGCACTGGTGCTCCAGTCTCCCNATAATTATGCTGGAACTCCCGCAAATTTTACGGGAGTTCCAGCAAGTATAATTGTCCAGTATAATATACTGGAGTTTGGAGCACTGGTGCTCCAGTCTCCCGCAAATTTTACAGGAGTTAGCAAAGTATACCGGTCCAGCATAATATGCTGGAGTTCGTACACAAATGCACCAGAACTCCCGTATATTATACTGGACCGGTCCCTGTTGCAGCAAAATAGTGGCTATTTTTTATTGACTTGATAAACGCTGGCTATTTTTCATTGACCAGTGTGAAAACTGGCTATACCATGATATTTTAACAATTTACAAGTGGTCATTCAAAAATAGTCACAATTTCAAAAGTAATTGAAATTTAGCCAATTTTCATGTAAAGATAAATCTGAACGAAAACACTGTTCAAAATTCGGAAAAATACTCCAGTATAATATACTGGAATTCTAGTATAATATACTGGAACTCCAGTATAATATACCGGTCCAGCATAATATACCGGAGATTGGAGCTCTAATCTCCGGTATGTTATACTGGAACTTTCCGCATGTTGGAGTTCCAGCATAATATGCTGGAAGTTCATACACAGGTGCACCGATCTCCAGTATATTATGCTGGAACTTTCCGTCTTCCAGCAAAATAGTGGCTATTTTTCAATGACTTTGCAAACGCTGGTTAATTTTGAATGACCAGTCCGAAAACTGGCTAGCCCGTGCTATTTTTACTTTATTACTCCCTCTGTTCCAGTTTATGTAAACCTATTTTCTTTTTGGTCCGTTCTAAAAAGATTGACCCATTTCTAAATTTGGTAACAATTTAGCTTAATTTTACAATTTTACCCTTAATGAGAAGCTTTTATAACCACACAAATACTCTAGGCCCCTTTTTGACTTCTTTAGGACCACAATTTCCAAAAGTTCCATTTTTTCTTAAACTCCGTACCCAGTCAAACAGGTTCACATAAATTGGAACTGGGGGAGTAATATACTAGCATTTCTCACAGAAACAATTAAGATTGTCATTAGTTTGGTAAGATGATATCCCCTCTCTTTTGGTGGCACTTATGAGTTGTATATTTAGACAGATGACAGTTGAGGGTCTTCATTTCCACCACTTCTTCCTTGTATTTGTTTTTGGATATCTGCAGTTCTCTCTGGAAAATGAATCCGACACTCGTGGGTGATGCGGAACCCTACAGCTTCGACGATTTGAAAGGGATGACCGACAACTTCAGTATGAGATGCTTAATTAAGGAAACTATGCATGGGAGAGTGTTTCGAGGTTTCATTCACGACCGTGAAGTGACTGTCAAAACATGGGATTTCTTTTACCCGTGGCAGAAATGCTATGTTGACCATCCGTCTAGATTCTGTACTGAGCTTGAACTACAACTACTGATGGATGAAAAGCCATACTCAAGATTGATGAAGATTCGGAGTTTCTGTTTTAGCCATACACTTGCACTTGTGTATGATAAAAAGCCAACTAAATTCTTGTCGGACGAGCTTCATTTTGACTTTGGATGGTACAAGAAAATGAAGGTGGCCACTCAACTTGCAAGCCTCTTTTCCTGGTTGCATGAGAGAAAATTTTCATTTGGTTGCGTTGATTCTTCTACTTCAACGTAAAAGTATTTGACTTTGGTTTCCTCACTCATATAAGTGATCAGGAAGATGAGAGAGTTTATTATCCTCTTTCCCCAGATGCTCCTGAGATTGTTCGTGGTATTCGCACTTCAAAAAGTGATGTCTACACATTCGGTCTTCTACTTATGGAGTTGATTTTCCAGAAAGAAAACATGTCTAGGCCACGCAATAGGATGGAGCTCCATGATGTTGATGATGTAAGATCGCTTCTGGATAAGTCAGCCCTACAAGTTGATGATGAGCAAGCTGATTGCATCACGGAAATTGTAGCAGCATGTCTGGAGCGGGATCCAAATGCAAGTCCAGCTATGAAGGATGTCTTTGCCACCTTGTCTACTTTGGGACAAGAGAGCAACTTTGTTAGCTTATTGCGAGGCTTTATATGCTTAAGCAGTTGCTTTATTTAATTCTCCTGTTAGGAAATATTTAGTCAAGATTGAAATTTTATGGGTTCAGGATTCAAGTTTTCTTTGAATTTACTGGGTTCTAACTTGATAATTTGTACGTATTCAATGAATTTCTTAGGACAAATATAAAGTTCGAACCAAAGTTACTAGATTCGGCCGAACCCGTAGCCGAACGGCTGGCTCCACCCCTGTGTTTAGCGCTTTACTTGTATTAAGTTTATATGGTGGTCTGTATTTGCTTGCTAGGCACTTGATTCTCCTGAAAGAAAAACACGGAGACCTCATCTTTTACAAAGTTTTGGGTGACTCATGTTGGTCCTTTTAATATATCATGGTCTATAAGAACAATATTAAGGTTTGTTTAAATTCGAATAGCGTAAACGATAATTCAACCGCGAAACTAGGTTACTGGCTTATTGGTATGGGGTTATTGGTTTAAGTTGATGAAGAGATTGAAATTTTATAGTTAACTGTTTATCGATTAAGTTAATGATCCGATCGAGACATTACAATCGTGTTTGACCAAAAAGTGTTAAACCTTTTAGTTAAATCAATCAATGATGAGAAGAAGGGTGAATCTTAGTTAACAATAATAAAATCTAGATCAACTATTAAGTGAAGTAGGCGAAATGACCGACGTTAACTAGTATGTTTGAGCTGATTAAATGCTCATGAATGCAACAACATAAATGTGCAATAAATATAGATAAATGCGACAAGCATAACAAAAGGGAATTTACTACCCAATTATTGTAAGATTCGGATGGTTCTTTCCCCTGACAGCAACGTGGAAAGAAGAGAATAAAAGAGGGTTCAGGGATCTTTGTATCTTGTGAGCATAGAATAAAAAATGTATGCTTGAATAATGTAATCAATGAACAAGACAACTTTAGTATATTCTCTCAGGTCAACCTTTTACAAAGTGTTTTCTTCTCATAAAGTAAGGATCCCCCTTTTGTTCTCTATCTCTTCCTATTTATAAGGGATATTTTCCAAAAACCCTAAAAAAATACAAAATAAGGAATATTCAAGGAAATATTCCTTATATCCATATCTGAGCCTATCCTACCGTTATTCCTTCATCTCAGATGCCCGTCTTTGGCATCAGTCTTCTCGAGAGCAGCCTTCAATTATCACATCGTGGTCGACCCCGTCCGCGGTCTGGCTTATCCATTGTTGCCAAGTTTCCAAATTTTGACCAATACAGTTAGTTCCTCCGCTTGTTGAGGTCGTGATCCAGTATGCCCTCAATAAGCGGACCTGATTTGCCTCCATTTCGGAGGAATTTGGTTGTGTTGAATAAGTCGGGTCGACCGGGGTGGAGAGAATGACACAACTAGTGAAGTCGTGATTGGTGTGGCTACCATGGGATAACGGTATAGCCACGCGCGTCATCATTGCGCATCTTCCCGAGACAGCGTCTGAGCGCCTGCCGCTTTGGTTTTAGTGCCGTTGACAATCCTTTGCTTTGATTCTCGCTCCACCCAACCCTTATAAATAGAAGGGGGTTTCATTTTTCAGAAGTTTTCCCATCCTGTTCCTTGCATGAACTCCATTTTTCTTTGATCTTCTCTCTAGTTTCTGCCTCTGGTTTCGATTTTCTGATTCCATTTCTCTCCTCCTTACCTAGTTGTTATCTTCTTCTTTGGGTTTGGTAGTATATATTTCATTGTCGAAAACATGTCACAAACTCTTCGAATTCATGATGAAGTTTTCGATGCCACTCCGTTATCGGTGGCTCCTCCTTCCGGTGGTGAGGCATTTATGGCTGAAGAGGATGAGAGTTTTCCTACCGCAGAGGAGATAGTTCCCAGAAATCCTTTATCCAGAAATAATTTTCCCAAGGAGCCTGCTCCCGCTCCCGCTCAAGTGATCTCCGAGACTGGTCCGTCTCATATAGCTGAGCTTCGATCCACATATGGAATCCCCCCTCACGTCGAGATAGTTCCGGCTGGTGGCGATATCGTGGAGGTCCATCGACCTGGGGATTGTGCCTTCTATGTCTACTCGTTCTTGATCGGTTATACTCTTCCTCTTCTTCCGCTAGCGGAGGAATTTTGCCGGTTGTACAATGTCTTCCCAGCACAGCTCTCTCTTTATCTGTATAAAGCTTTTCTGATGCTGATGAAGTACGCGGAATTGGCTGATCGTGAGGTTGGTGTTCGTCACTTGCTGCACTTATTCTCGCCAAGTTTTTATAGGGGTACTATTACACTTACGGCATCGCGGGACCAGAGGGCTGATAGTCGGAATGGACGATAAGACAAATCGGAAGTTCTGGTACAAGTACTTTTTTATCAAGACCGAGCACTTGGTGGTGGACCCGAATGGGTTCCATGAGCAGTGGAACCGTAATCGTAAGTGTTTTTCATACGCTCGTTGTTTTTTTTGTCCTTTCATTTTCGGCTCATTTGCGGTCTCTGTTTTTCAGCCGAAAGGCGTGCACCTTCCCTTGTCCTCGACATTGAAGATTGGGTGGCTCGCGTGCTGCCCCACATGGTGGGGATTCGTGATTGGGCGGTCTTCTACAAGTGCTTTGGGCCGAAGGTCCCATCTAGTAAGTGTTACTTTTTCTTAGCTTTTTGTTGTTCGCCATTACTCATTGATACGACCTCTTTTTGATGCCAGGTTGACGGGTTTCCAAGAAGAAAGCTCCAGTGCCGGCCTTTCGCCAGGCTATTGCATCGGTAGGGATGCAATTTACTTTGGCTGAGTCCGTCCGCGGAGGTCGTACTCAAGCTCCGTCAAAAAGGGATTACCCCCTCAGAGTGTTGCTGTACGGGATGAGATCTCTTTTCGACCTATCTACCACCTTGTAGACAAGTCGTGTGATGGGGAGGAGTCGCCATCGAGAAAGAGGCGAAGAGTGGAGCTTCGGAAGGCCGTCGTCACTGGTATTGAACCGAGGAAAATCACTGCTCCGGGAGCGGTGCCTGCGCTTGTGCCAGACGCAGGGGCCATTTTTATGGCGGATGCTATTATGGCGGGGGGGCTCCTCTAGGGTTGAGGGGTACATGAAGGCGGGGAGCCTGTACGGACCGCAGAAGGTGGCACATCATCGGCGACCAGAGGAGATGGAGCGATACTTGCGGGGGACGTCGGTTCAGGCTCGGACATCGATCCTGAAGAGGTGCGGGCCTTCTTGGAGAGGAACACTCGCGTGGAAGTGAGGACGGAGGGTCCTAACCGGCACGTAATCATTCCTGTGGGTTATGACCTTTTGGCTAACTATGAACCGCCGGTACCGTCCTTTGCCCCCTTGTGCGCGGCTCCTGAGAACATGACGCTACAGACGATGAGTGATGCAGAGCTATCGCTGAGTATTTCTGGCATGGCTTTGCGAGTAAGTGTTTTTTAATGTTAGGATTTGTTTCGCCTGCGTAATCTACTTATGCCGACTTCTTTCTTTTGCATGTCATAGTCTCATCATGGGGTTCGAGCGTGACCGGCGGGAGGAGCGAAGGACGATCATTTTTAAGAAGATGACCTCTAAGTACAAAGAATACTGTACCAAGCACCGAACGCTGGCCGACGTCTTTAACCAAGATAACGAGTTTCAGCTGTTTTGTGACGGGTTCAAACAGAAGGAAGAGGAGTTGGTGAGGAAAGTTGAGGAGCTGAAGGAGCGGGATGATGAGCGAATGAAAGCCATAGGTCGATGCAGTGAGCTTGAGGCGTCTCTTAAGGCCAAGGAGGATGAGCTCGAGGTGAGAAAGGGGGTGATGGCTGAGAACGCCGACCTTCAAGCGCGGGTAGCTTCCTTAACTGCTGAGCTTGGGCAGAGAGAAACGGAGGTTGTCGATCTGAGGGGCGAGTTGAGCGTTAAGGTCGAGGAATTGACTCGTGCCAAAAAAGGCAAAATGGCCGCCATGTCTGAAGCAGCAGCCTTAGATGATTCCCTCCGTGTTTGTACGTCTGAGTGAGATAATGAGGTGGAGACATCGACGCTCAAGGTGGCAAGGTTAGAAGAGCGGATCCGGGATCTGGAGGCGGAGTTGTCTGGATTAAATGAGCAGGTTGTTGCTTTGATGGCTGAGGAAGTGTGACGGCAGTCGCAGCCATCTACGTCTCATACTTCTTTCGACCCCGTCGTGCCGAGGGATTTGTATGAGATGTGGGTTCACGTCGAGGCTCAGCTTGATGTGTACAAGTCCTTGAAGGCCGACGGGAGAGTTTCCAAGGCAGAACTCGAGGGTGTCCGTGTTAAAGCACGTGCGGCCCTTGAATGTTACACCTCATGTTTTCATACGTGGAAGTACGCCATAAATAAATTAATGGAAGCTCAGAAAATGAGAAGTTACATCCCGCATTTTCGAACGTTAAAATTTCGTTGTAAGTTAATCGACGTAAGTTTGGGAATGAGATTATTTTGAGATTATAAGTATTATGCTATCTCAAGCAAGTGATAAGTAAATTCGTGAAGGTGAGAGGGTAAGTAAATCGATGAGAATGAATTTCGTCGAAGTTTGGCATTTCGAGATAAAATACGGTCCGGACTATAAATACCCGGTATTTGTGGACTAGTACCATGCAAGGTACCATATGACCACGGTAGTATGATGTATAAAGTATATTAAAAATAAGTAGAATTTTAAGTAATTTGAGATAATTTTTAATTATGCGGGTAATTGGTTAATTATCGAGTAACGGAATATTACCTAGTTAATTAATTAATTATTTGTTGGATAAGATTAAACAACCATGTGTCAGCAAGCCACATACCTATACATATGACTCTTAGTCATTATAGGGTATGTGGCAAACTAATGAATTAACTACAAGCACTACCTGATCCTAGGTGTAAAAAGACATAGAAGTTGGCAAACGTAGTTAAATGTAAAACACTACAAAATGTGTTAAATGTATTAAAGGTAAAACACTGCATAACATTTCATTTCTAAGGCACTACAGAAGGAGGAAAACGTTATGTACTCTTAAAATCTCTTTCAAACTTCATTCTCAAAGACATTGAGATCAGATCCTACAAGTTTCAACGGTTCTAACAAGATTTAGCAACGTAAAATTTTGCGGTTCTAAGAAAGTATGATGTACCTTTTTTTCAAGAACATCATACGGATTTTTTTCTACTCTAGGTATGTTAAGGCTAAGCTTTTCCTTCATTTTAGCATGATCTCATAATTACACAAGTTTGATAACGATGCATAAGGAAAAATTCATATCCCGGAATATACGTATATTTTGCTAGTCTCGCAAGTTACGTATATTTTCCTTGCTTTGTTAGTTACAATATTCTCCTCATCGGGATTTCATATTCGGTTGAGTATTTCCTTCTTCCAGTCAAGAGAGCAGAGGGTCTATATATACTGTATTTTTATTACCATTGAGCTATAACCGATGGGCAGGCCCCTATTGGGCAACCTCTGATCAGATGGTAAGTTACATACCGAGCCTACTGTGGCCGAGCGCCTATGAGCAAGCCCAGTTGGTCGAGATACAGAGCCTAGTATGGCCGAGCGAGCCTACTACGGCAGAGCAGTTATATATATATATATATATATATATATATATATATATATATATATATATATATATATATATATATATATATATATACCACCGAGCCTTATAGGGCCGGATAGCTATTTTACTTACTATATTGAGATAGTTGAGTCAGTATCAGCAGGTAAGCATATCGTCAGATTATCTTTGACTTCCAGCTACTTGCAGTTATTATATTATCAGTTCAGTTTTAACTTTCAGTATATTGCCTTACATACTCGGTACATTATTTCGTACTGACGTCCTTTTTCTGGGCGCGCTGCATTTCATGCGTGCAGGTTCAGATAGAGAGACGGGTAGACCTCCTCATTAAGTGTTGCCCGAGTTCAACTTGATCGGTAAGCTCCATGCCTTTCGAAGTCGCCGGGTCTAGAGCTTTGTGTATATATGTATATATATTATGAGTAGGTCGGGGAGCTGTTCAGATCACAGTATATCTACCAGTAGAGGCTTGTAGACATATTCTGTCAGCTAGTGTAATATGTTGGGCTTGTAGGCCTTGTATGTATATTTGGTTGGTTTGTCAGCTGCAATAATTATGACGACCTTGTCGGCCCAGCTTTATATTGGTATTTAGTCAGCATTCGCAGTTGTCTTGCAATGTAGCCCATGGCCAAAGTATGACATCATATGTTCAGAGTCCCTTAGCTGCAAGTTGGTACGCAAGGATAGGTGAGGCACTAGGTTCCGGTCTCGCCCCAGGTTCGGGGCGTGACAAAAATGGTATCAGAGCAGTTCTGTCCTAGGGAGTCTACAAGGCGTGTCTAGTAGAGTCTTGTTTATGGGTGTGTTGTGGACCACACTTATAAGCAGGAGGCTACAGGGCATTTAGGACTGTCACTCTTTCTTCTTACTCTAGATCGTGTGGTAGAGCTCACTTATAAGAATTCAAATTTCGAACTTCTATTTTATTCGTAATAAGACGATGTCTACATTTAGAAAGACGATCGGTAAGAGATGTAGCTGTGGAAGTGTTGAGTTAGAGGAACTCGATTTTGCATCTTACTTATGATGAGTAAATGAGAGGTCTTCAGCAGATCATGCGTGTCCTAAAAGGTGTACGGTTCCTGATAAGGAGCTTTTAGGAAAGAATACTTATCCACTCTTATGGTAAAAAGGAATAACGGAATCAAAAGTTAGATACGAGTTGCAGCAAGTAAAAGAAGCAAGGTGAAGAAGGGTACGAGGTACCCAGTTAATAAAGATTATCATTATTCACCATTAAGGAAGGGAGATATAAGCATTTTGAATTATCTTCAACAGTAATAGATGTACGTACAATCGGCCACACCTATCTCAGTCATGCCCTATGGGAGCTAACGGATATGGTTTAAGAGAAGGAAAGGATAGTAGGATCCGGCTGGGGTTAGAGTAACCCAAAATGATGAATGGATGGTTTGTGTTAGTTAACATTTCCAAAGGATATTACAAAGGTGCTAATGGATCTCCTTGTGAGATACCTAGATGGTGCACTCTAAAATAGTACAGCTAGATATGAGTACTACAAAGACGTGTACTGGAATCCTGGAAGGGGTAAATATTACCTTAGTGTGGCTCCCGTCCCTAGTAGAGAAAGAATGTTTGGAAATTCGAAGAGCCAATGGATGGAGCGAGAGGAGCTAAAAGCAAAAGAATATTTTGTTCAAATTTTCAGAATAAAGTGATAGATAGAAATATTAGCAGGGAAGTACGAAGAGGGATAATGGAGCATTATGAGTGTGATGTGATACATGGATGGCAACGGTAGAGTGTTACAGAATCTATAGTCAAATGAAGAGTGAGAGAGACGAGAGGTGATGGGCCTTAAGACAACAAAAGAGTATAGGACAAACATTCATATGCTCATTTCGAGAAATAAGTTCGCAACTCTAACGTGATTAACAGAAGGAAAAGTTAGACCCCAGAGTAATAGAAATCAGTATGGACTGGCGAACAAGATAAACTAAACATGAATTAGGAACTGAGTGATTTGATAATAGTCAGCATCATGAGAATTTCAGACTGTATTCCGGCAATAATAGAATGGACAACAGAAGAAGATCCATGATGAATTCAGAGAATGGTCATTCAGGGAGACACTTCCCTAAAGAAGGCAATATGAGCAAAGTTAAGCTTAAGGGACTGTATGTGCCAGTTACACTAAGTGTCACCATCACGAGTGAGGAATTTTATTATCCTTGGTATAGTTGGATTACCGCTAGGCGAGTAAGGGTCATTGATGATGCGAAAGGATGCCAAAGATAAAGAGGAAAAACATCTATAGGCATGTCGTCATAGCTCCAAGTCTTAGTACTCCCCTAAAGGGGGGAATATGGAATGATAAAAGAAGAATGCGATAAAATTAAGAAAGGGATGATATTGCACTTATCTAATTGTTACAGAAATGCTATGACTCCAGAACGTTATGTAAGCGTGACGTCAAAAAAAAGGAAAGTAAGGGTTCCTGTCCGGGATGTTATTGATAGATAAGGAGCCACTACGTGAGGTATGTTAAGACAAGAAAATAACCCAAGAAAGATTACGCGGAATATGGATATGAGAATGGGCCAATGAGTAGTTAGTATTTGATTCAGGAAGAGCCCAGTTATGCCTACACAAGAGGATAAAGACAAATCAACAGATCGATGCAAGATAAACATAGGGAACCCCAACATAGGGAATTCAACCTCGCAGTTATGACATTGTAATACTTGAGATATATTCATATAAGAGTTGGGGAAGTTAAAAAAGTACCGTAAGAGTACTACGGAAATAAAAGAGAATGCCATTGGGAAGACAGTCGAAATATCAGTTCAGAAGCAACCCTACAAGCACAAGGGCGTGGAGGTAAGTAACTACGGATAATTAGAGGTGCGGAAGAACATCAAAAATTCAATCGGGTATACGATGTAATAAGCTCGCAGCTTTACAAGAGTCAGAGGGTCCTCCCTAAGTACTACAATGAAAGACTAGCTAAGGAAAATAAGGAAGAAGACTTCAACCTAAACTCAATGACCTAAAGAGGAAATGGTCTTATAACAACAATCTCACAACATCATTGTAAGCACTCCAAAGGAAAGTGACACCTACCGTGGCTAATGAACAGGAAGTAAAATTAAAAGTAATATTCGAGATCATATGAGTTGCACGAAAACACTAGCAAATGTGGGCACTAAGATAAGCTAAGTATGGACGCAACAAGGGGGGAGAAAAACTAGGAAAAGTAATAGCTTATGTTTAAAGAAAGCTAAGATAGAACAAAAAGAAATTATCGATCAATGATCCAGAGTTGGTTACGTTATGAACGCATTTAAGGGTTCGGAGTTTTATACACGCAGCATATACGGCCGTAGAAGAATTGGGTATACATTAAAAGAAAGAATTGAGCCCAGGTCATAAACGAAGGGATAAATTGTTAATGGATTGTATCATGCATATCTCAGCACCCATGAAAGGCTAAACAGAATAACTAATACCATGAACCCTAGATCGGGAGATAACTTAAGCCGACATAAAGGCCGATCAGAAGAAGGAGGAAACTAAAGAGTTACATCAACAAAGTAAATCAGGAGTCTGATTATTGGACCCAAAAAATTATAGAAATCGTGATTGAGGATACTGCAGAATTAATCTTAATATTAGAGGTGCAAGAGAGATAACACAACAACCATATTGTATAACGGCTCTACAATAAAGCCAGTTAGAAAAATACCAGCCTCATAACAATTCAGTATGGAGCTCCCACCGGATTGTATAGGCACCAGAGGTACAAGTATTATAATAGAGCTTCAAATGGTCGATGTGATTTATACCTATGTGGGAGGGAGGTTATGAAAGAGATATAGAAGAATATGAGGTGATATTTTAAAATAAGTAAGGTAAATGTGAACAACATATGAAATACTCAAGTATAGAGGGATGAGAGTGGTCTATACTTCAGGTAAAGGACTAGAAGCGGTGGGATTCAGTATCCAGGAATGATAACAGCATCGTCAGTGGCATACCTTCCAGCCTATGGTTTCTAAGTACCGAAAGGTCTAACTAGAGAGTAAGAGAAGAGTTAGAGACGATGCGACGTCTCGCTTGATATTCTAGAAAAGCATAAGGAAATCAATCGCAAGCTAAAGTATGATAGAACGACAAGGTTTTAGAAAAACAAGAGTAAGGATACGAAGAAGGCAAGTGAAAAGGTGACGAAAATGGATAAGTCCTCGAGATTAAGCCCGTGAAAACGAAGGAGTTGATGGTTCCACTAAGTTATAGAAAGCTCAATATAGCCTGAACGAACTCAAAGGAGTCTAAGACTAGTAGCATTTAGAAGAGATGGGATGCTACCTTGGTAGCAGAATGAAGGTGTAATTGTGATAATTAAAGGATGACGTTTGGGCCTTTGCTTGACTAATGATTTGAAGAAGGAAAAAAAAGGGGAAGAGGATTTCATGAATTGTAAAAGATTAGAATATCCCCATAAGGTGAATCACATCGAGATACTATGAAATACGATTATGAAAATTACTTCAAATATTCCTCGATGCAACATAAGCCCTAATGGCAAGGTATTACGTAAGAAATTTCAAGTTATCAATGGAAGATTGTATATCAACATTAAGGTGAATCGATAATGTATGGGTAAAAGATACAAAGTGCGAGATGGGATTAGGCCATCGGTCTTAGAATGAGCAGAAATGAAGAAGCGTTAAAAGACATAGCTTTATGCATATAGGATAAGCAACGAGAGTAACCTGGAGTGTGGTTGCAGACCTCAATAACGATAAATTGAGGTAAGAGTTATGGTATATTATGACCTACTTAGATTCAGTAAAGTCATGCGAATAGATAATCGGGCCTATGAAATAAGATATAGCAATATCCGTAAGTTTGACAAAGTACCGAGCGAAGAACTCCAGTGTACCTATAGATGCCCAGAGGGACATCTTATTAAGCTCTGTATATGGTTACAAAGTGAGGCCTAGATATTGGCTAAAAGCTGGAGGAAAAAGGAAAGAAGAGTCGCATAGGTGCACTTACAAAGTCAGAGTCGTATAGGCTGCATGATAAAAGGTAGCAACAGTTACAAGATCGGAAGGATTCTGACAACGAGATTAGGTGCGAGAAAGAGGCCTAAAAGGGGAAATGCCCTGGACTTTGGGATTCATTCACAGAATTGTTGCCTAGATGCAAGAGGGGTATCAAAGTATTCACTAGAACTGTGGGGGTATGAGAATGATAAGTGCATCAGTCAACATTCGAGGACGAATGTTCCAAAGGGGGGAATGATGTTACACCCCATGTTTTCATACGTGGAAGTACGCCATAAATAAATTGATGGAAGCTCGGAAAAAGAGATGTTACATCCCGCATTTTCGTACGTTAAAGTTTCGTTGTAAGTTAATCGGTGTAAGTTTGGGAATGAGATTATTTTGAGATTATAAGTATTATGCTATTTCAAGCAAGTGATAAGTAAATTCGTGAAGGTGAGGGGGTAAGTAAACCAATGAGAATGAATTTCGTCGAAGTTTGGCATTTCGAGATAAAATACGGTCCGGACTATAAATACTCGATATTTATGGACTAGTAACATGCAAGGTACCATATGACCACTGTAGTATGATGTATAAAGTATATAAAAAATAAGCAGAATTTTAAGTAATTTGAGATAATTTTTAATTATGCGGGTAATTGGTTAATTATTGGGTAGCAGGATATTACCTAATTAATTAATTAATTATTTGTTGGATAAGATTAAAGAATCATGTGGCAGCAAGCCACATACCGATACATATGACTCTCAGTCATTATAGGGTATGTGGCAAACTAATATATTAACTACAAGCACTACCTTATCCTACGTGTAAAAGGACATAGAAGTTTGCAAACGTAGTTAAATGTAAAACACTACAAATTTGTGTTAAATGCATTAAAGGTAAAACACTACAAAACATTTCATTTCTAAGGCATTACAGAAGGAGGAAAATGTTATGTACTCTTAAAATCTCTTTCAGACTTCATTCTCAAAGACATCGAGATCAGATCCTACAAGTTTCAACGGTTCCAACAAGATTTAGCAACGTAAAATTTTACGATTCTAAAGGATTACGGTGTACCTCTTTTTCAAGAACATTATACGGATTTTCCCCTACTCCAGGTACGTTAAGGCTAAGCTTTTCCTTCATTTTAGCATGATCTCGTAATAACACAAGTTTGATAACGAGGCATTAAGAAAAATTCATATCCCGGAATTTACGTATATTTTGCTAGTCTTGCAAGTTACGTATATTTTTCTAGTTTTGTTAGTTACAATATTCTCCTCATTCGGATTTCATATTCAGTTGAGTATTTCCTTCTTTCAGTCAAGAGAGCAGAGAGTCTATATATACAGTATTACAGTATTTTCATTACCATCGAGCTATAATCGATGGGCAGGCCCCTATTGGGCAACCTCTGATCAGATGGTAAGTTACATACTGAGCCTACTATGGCTGAGCGCCTATGAGTGAGCCCAGTTGTCGAGATACAGAGCCTAGTATGGCCGAGCGCCGATGAGCGAGCCTACTACGGATAGCTATTTTACTTACTATTTTGAGAGAGTTGAGTCAGTATCAGTAGGTAAGCATATCTTCAGATTATCTTTGACTTCCAGCTACTTGCAGTTATTATATTATCAGTTCAGTTTCAGCTTTCAGTATATTTTCTTACATACTCGGTACATTATTTCGTACTGACGTCTCTTTTCTGGGGGCACTGCATTTCATGTGTGCATGTTCAGATAGAGAGACGGGTAGACCTCCTCATTAAGTGTTGCCCGGGTTCAACTTGATCGGTAAGCTCCATGCCTTTCGGAGTCACCGAGTCTAGAGCTTTATGTATATCTTGTGTATATATGTATATATGTTATGAGTAGGTCGGGGAGCTGTTCAAATCACATTATATCTACCAGTAGAGGCTTGTAGACATATTCTGTCAGCTAGTGTAATATGTTGGGCTTGTAGGCCTTGTATGTATATTTGGTTAGTTTGTCAGCTGCAATAATTATAACGGTCTTGTCGGCCCAACTTTATATTGGTATTTAGTCAGCATTCGCAGTTATCTTGCAACGTGGCCCATGGCCAAAGTATGACATAACATGTTCAGAGTCCCTTAGTTGCAAGTTGGTACGCAAGGATAGGTGAGGCATTGGGTGCCGATCTCGCCCCAAGTTCGGAGCGTGACAGTGAAGCTTGCGGTTATGTCCCCGGTACGCCTGGCGGGGATGATGTTGATGATGATGCGGACAGGCTCGCCTCCAATTCTTGGTATAATGATGAGTATGCCGATGGGGATGATAGGCGTAAAGCCGTTGTACTTATTTTTATTTTGTCCTTCTATTTTTGTAAGGGCGTCTTTGGGCCCTTTGTAAAAAGTTTTGTAATATGACAGTTGTAACGGAATGGTTACCTTTTTGCTATGTATTTCTGGATTGTCGTTGTCTTTTTGTTTGCTGTGCGGTGAAGTCCCTGACTTTATCGGCCGCTTGCATGTAGTGTTTTGGCGTAGTCGATCGTAGATCTTAAAGTAATTCGAGTGAGGTCGAATGTAAAATAATTCGAGCGAGGTCGAATGTGTGGCGATTCGAGCGAGTTCGAATCATAAGTGATTCGAGCGAGGTCGAATGTAAAGTGATTCGAGCGAGGTCGAATGTAAAATGATTGGAGCCGGGTCAAATGTGAAGTTATTCAAGCGAGGTCGAATGTGGAGTGTGATGAGACTTGGTGAGAGTAAAATGCTGCTTTATTTCATTCATTGGAGAATATCGTGGTGGAGAGTAAAATATGCTGCTTTATTCATTCATTGGAGAATATTACAAGTGTTCTTCATTTCATACATATATTGGAGAAGTTTCTATGTATCCAGTCCCTTCATCGTACGGCCTAGAGAAGTAGTCGGCAGGCGGGGCGATAAATAATACTTGAACTTCGAGACGTCCCCTTAGTCGCCTCATTAAAAACCTCTCCGAGAAAACCCAATTAGGACAAAACTCGGATGAGGGAAAAAGAGTACGACGCGGGGGGCGTCTGTTTTAGAATTTGAAGTATTTGAGGTAGGCGATGTTCCAATTGTTTTGTAGTAGTTTTCCTTCCATAGTTTCTAGTTGAAAAGATCCTTTGTTTGGTACCGCTGTGATGTTATATGGCCCGTCCCAATTGGTTCCCAGTTTTCCTTCTTTCGAATCTTTGCTCGCTTGTGTTTTAGCCTTGAGTACATAGTCTCCGACTTTGAGTGGTCGTACTTTGGCTTTTTTGTTGTAGTACCATTCTGCTTGTTGATTTGGGCTACCATTCTTACGTAAGCCATGTCCCTTCACTCATCCGCTTCGTCGAGGTCCTGCTTTCTGTAATTGTCGTTGCTCGGCCCACTTTCATTGGAGTATCTCAGACTGGGTACAACGACCTCAACCGGTATCATGGAGTCAGTCCCATAGACTAGTGAGTATGGCGTTTCTCTTGTGCTTGTTTTCGGCGTGGTGCGGTATGCCCATAGTACCTCTGGGAGCAATTCCGGCCATAGTCCCTTGGCATCTTCAAGTATTTTCTTCAAGATATTTAGTATTGTTTTGTTGGAGGATTCGGCCAGTCCGTTGCCGGCGGGGTGATATGGCATGGAGAGTATTCTCTTGATGTGCCATTTTTCAAAGTACTCGGCGGTCTTCTTTTCGGTGAACTGGGGTCCATTGTCACAGCTGATTTCTTTGGGGATGCCGAAGCGGCATATGATGTTTCTCCATATGAATGTGATAACTTCCTGTTCGCGTATTTGGGCGAACGTACCTACTTCTACCCATTTGGAGAAATAGTTAGTTAAAACTAAAAGAAAACGTACACTACCTCGCCCTGCTGGGAGGGGTCCGACGATGTCCATTCCCCATTTGATGAACGGCCATGGTGATGTAACAAAATGGAGGTGCTCGCCCGCTTGGTGTATCATAGGGGCATATCTCTGGCATTGTTCGCATTTCTCTACATAATCAGTGGCTTCCCTTTTCATTGTGGGCCAATAATATCCTGCTCGAATAAGGTACCTGACAAGGGCCCGATTGTCGGTGTGGGCGTCGCAGTGGCCTTCGTGTACTTCTTCGAGTACACGCCTTGTTTGATTCGGCCCAAGGCACTTCACTAAGGGGCCTCCAAACGTTCTTTTGTATAACTCGTGACTTATGAGGCTGTATCTGGCCGCCTGCATTCGAAGCTTTTTGGCTTTTTTTGTCTGTTGGGAGTGTTCCTTCCTGCAAATATGTTATAATATGGTTGCGCCAGTCCCAAGTCAAATTTACAGAGTTTACCTCGAGTTGGTCTATCGATGAATGCAGGAGGGTGACCACGTTTTCCTTTGTGATGTTCTTGGTGGCCGCTGCTAATTTTGCGAGGCTGTCTGCTTTGATATTTTGTGCTCGAGGTATCTGGTCGAGTCGACATTCATCGAATTCCAATAGCAATTTATGAATTTCTGCCTGGTACCTTTGTAGCTTCTGTTCATTGATTTGGAAAGTCCCCGTGACTTGGTTGACAACGAGTTGCGAGTCGCATCTAAGGATGACTCGGCGTGCTCCGTATTTGAAATCTAGTTTCAAACCTGCAATTACGGCCTCATACTCGGCCTTATTGTTAGTCATATCAGGACACCGTATGGACTGGCGAATGATTTCTCCTGTTAGGACCTCGAGTACGAGTCCCAGTCCAGATCCTAACGCGTTTGATGCGCCATCACTCTATAGGATCCATAGGTCGGGAAGATCGGACGAGGTTCGTGAAATTTCTTTTTCGACCTCGATTATTATTTTGGCGCTGAAATCGTCAACGAAGTCAGTGAGTACCTGCGATTTTATCGCTGTTTGCGGCTGATACGTTATATCATGCTTGCTCAATTCTATGGCCCATTTGGCCAAGCTCCTCGACAGTTCGGGTTTATGCAAGATACCTCTCAAGGGAAAGGTCGTTACCACCGATATGGGGTGGCATTGAAAATAGGGTCTAAGCTTTCGTGAAGCTACGACCAACGCCAAGGCCAATTTCTCAAGGTGAGGGTACCTCATTTCAGCGTCGACGAGAGTTTTGCTGATGTAATAGATTGGAGATTGCGTACCATTATATTCGCGGACAAATACTGTGCTCACTGCGACTTCCGATACGGCCAAGTATATAAGGAGGCGCTCACCGGGTTCTGCTTTGGCGAGTAGTGGGGTAGATGACAAGTATGCCTTTATTTCTCTCAAGGCCTCAATGCATTCTGCATTCCATTGGAGCCCGTTGTCTTTTTTTAGCACGTTAAAGAATTTGTGGCATCTGTTGAAGGATCGCGAGATGAACCTTGACAAGGCAACTATGCGACCTGTCAACTTTTGCACCTATTTTTTGCTGGTTAACACTTCGAATATTCCCTCAATGGCCTTGATTTGGTCGGGATTGACCTCGATGCCTCTTTGTGATACCAAGAACCCGAGGAACTTGCTTGAAGTTACGCCAAAGGCACATTTTTTGGGGTTCAACTTCATACCGTACTACCTCAGTATTTCGAAGGCTTCTTTCAGGTGGTCGATATGATCTTCCTTCCTTTTCGATTTGACCAACATGTCGTCTATGTAAACCTCCATAGTTTTGCCGAGTTGGTTCTAGAACATTCTGGTCACCGATCTTTGATAAGTTGCCCTTGCGTTCTTCAAGCCAAATGGCATGACTCCATAACAGTACGTTCCTTGATGGGTGATGAAAGTAGTCTTCTCCTAGTTCTCTTCCTCCATGAGGATTTGGTTGTAACCTGAGTAGGTGTCTAAGAATCTCAACAACTCGTGCCCTGTCGTTGCATCAATGAGCTGATCGATATGAGGCAGAGGGAAGGAGTCTTTTGGGCAGGCCTTGTTCAAATCCGTGAAATCCATGCACATCCGCCATTTCCCATTTTTCCTTTTTACCATGACTACATTGGTGACCCATTGAGGATATTTTGATTCTCGGATGGAGCTGTTAGCGAGTAGTTTATCCACTTCCTCGCTGATGGCTTCGTTGATTGCGACGTTGAATTTTCTTCTTACTTATCGTACTGGGGGGTGGAACGGATCGACGTTCAATTTGTGTGTGGCGACGTCTTTCAGAATACCTGGCATATCTGTGTGGGAAAAAGAAAACAGATCCGCGTTATTGGTTAAAAACTCATATAATTTACCTGGCTCGGAGAGCTTGTGGCCTATATAGGCCTTTTTGCTGTTTTCGCTGTTGTCTAGTTGGACGGGATCGAGATCTTCTATTGTCGATCCCACAACTTCCACGATGTCGGGGTCTTTAATAATGTCATTCCGATCGTCGAGTTCGGACCCCGACTTTGATAATTTCTATGCTTCTGAGCTTGTCCCTTTCAGCTGTTGAGTGAATGTGCAATCTTGGGCGATGCGGTAGCATTCTTGTGCTGTGCCTTGTTTGCCTCGGCTGTTGAATATTTCCCACGGGGTAGGGAACTTGATTAATTGATACAGATTGGACATGATAGCCCTCATGGCGTGTATCCACAGTCGTCCTATGATTGCGTTGTAAGCTGTGTCCTGGTTCATGACATGGAACGTTGTTTCTAAGGTGATGCCTCCGGCCAGGACGGGCAGTGTTACTTCTCCTGAGGTTTGTTCAACTGCATTGTTAAAACCCGTTAGTGTTATGCAGCGTGGTACTATCTTGTCCTCGAGTCGCATTTGTGTGAGCACTCGAGGATGGATAATACACGCGCCGCTTTCATTGTCCACTATCATTCTTTTAACATCGGTATCTGAAATACGTAAAGTAATGACAAAAGCATCGGAGTAAGGAAAAATCAAACTGTTGGTATCTGACTTATAGAAGATGATACTTTCTTCGAGGTCATCATACCGATCGTGTGATTGACCGCTTCAGCTTGTGTGTGGTGGTAAATTTTATGTTGTTGACTGCTGCTTCGTCGCCTCCACAGATGATCATTTGAAAGGTGCGGGCAGGAGAGTGTGGCTTTGGAGGGCCTTGGTGTTGTTTTTGTCCACAGCCAAAGTTGGCTTGTCCTCGGTCACTCATTAACTCCTTCAGGTGCCCTTGGTTCAGCATGTTAACTACTTCTCGCCGCAGGGCTATGCAGTCCTCGATTTTGTGACCCCGCTCCTGGTGAAATTCACAAAGGACGTTCGATTTTCAGGTACTGGGGTCGGACTTCATTTTTTTCGGCCACTTCACCTTTGTACCGAGCTTCTCTAGTGCGTACACAATTTCTGAAGGAGAAACACAAAATTATGAGCAGATAAGAGTGGGGGCATACCTCTTTCGTTTCGATGAGTCCCTGTTTGCGGCCTGGACGACCCTTCCATGTGTCGAGGGGATGGTGGAATAGCGGTTCTGACATAGGGCTGATGCCTATCTCGGTTGAGGCGCGGTCCAGACTGATCTCTTCTACTGTCATTACGACGGTCTTTCTTTGGCTCTATTTGGATTGACGTTAAACGTTGGGTTGGATCGTTAAGCTCGTCATCGTTTTCTCTAACCTTGGCACAGTAGGCGTTGTGAATTTCTTCACAAGTGGTGGGAGGGTATTTCATGAGCCTGCTTAACAACTTCATGGTTGCCTTTGAACCACTTCTGTTCAACCCGTTTTGGAAGGCTGCCACCGCCATTCCTTCCGATACATTTGGTAAGCTCATCCTCACCCTGTTAAACCGAGCGAGGAAGTCCCTGAGTCCCTCGCCTGGCGATTACCTAACGGCGAATATGTCGTTCACCCTGGCCTCTACTTTCTTAGCTCCGGCGTGGGCGGTGACGAACTTATCAGCCATTTCTTCAAACGTTGTTATTGACCGTGCTGGTAGTTGTGAGTACCAAGTTAGGGCTCCTCCTGTTAGGGTTTCGCCAAACTCTTTTAGTAATACTGACGGTACTTGCTCCTTTAATAGATCGTTACCCTTTACTGTTGTGACATAGTGAATGATGTGGTCTTCTGGGTCTCTGGTGCCATCGTATATCTTCAAATATGGTGGCATTTTGAAAGTCGTGGGTATGGCATGCGGGGCCGCCTCCTCGCTATACGGTTGTTCGACGAATCGGCCAACATCTCGTTTTGGTAGCAGTTTCGGGGCGGCCGACATTTTATCGACCCTTTCTTGATGTTCTCTCATCTGGCCGCGGAGTGCTATATTTTTGTTTTCCATTTCTTCCATTTTCTTTAAAATGGCTATCAGTGCATCATTGCCTGCATCATCAATGGTGTGAGTGTTACCTGTTGGGGGAGCTGGTCGCTCATCGGTGGTTGTTATGACATCTGCTGGCGCGACATTTTGGTTCGCTCTTTGAACGGGTTTGTCGAGTATGCCATTAAGGGTACTTGTCAGCCACTCCTCCAACAATTTCTTCACTACTGGTGGTGCTTCCTCAGTTGTGGACGTGGAAGCTCCCCTTTCGCGTGATGCAGTTACACTTTCATGAGGAGGGAGTGAGTCACTCTCCCTGGGCGTAACGCTTGGCGTCACATTCTCATTGTCTTCTCTGCCATCCTCGTAAATAGTGTTCAAAATGTTCATAGTGACACCTGCTATTGCTTTCTGTCTTGCATCTCCTTTTTCTGCCATTGTTAGTTTATGCAAACGAGGAAAAGGTGGTTGTCCCTTTTTATGATCTAGAAGAAACTAAAATTTTAACTAAAAATCTCCCCACAGACGGTGCCAAATTGTTTGACCAAAAAGTGTTAAACCTTTTAGTTAAATCAATCAATGATGAGAAGAAGGGTAAATCTTAGTTAACTTTAATAAAATCTAGATCGACTATTAAGTGAAGTAGGCGAAATGACCGACGTTAACTAGTATGTTTGAGCTGATTAAATGCTCATGAATGCAACAACATTAATGAGCAATAAATATAGATAAATGCGACAAGCATAATAAAAGGGAATTTACTACCCAATTATTGTAAGATTCAGATGGTTCTTTCCCCTGACAGCAACGTGGAAAGAAGGGAATAAAAGAGGGTTCAGGGAACTTTGGATCTTGTGAGCATAGAATAAAAAATGTATGCTTGAATAATGTAATCAATGAACAAGACAACTTTAGTATATTCTCTTAGGTCAACCTTTTACAGAGTGTTTTCTTCTCATAAAGTGAGGATCCCACTTTTGTTCTCTATCTATTCCTATTTATAAGGGATATTTCCCAAAAACCCTAAAAGAAATACTAAATAAGGAATATTCAAGAGATATTCCTTATATCCATATCTGAGCCTATAATACCGTTATTCCTTCATCTCAGTTGCCCGTCTTTGGCATCAGTCTTCTCGAGAGCAGCCTTCAATTATCACACGTGGTCGACCCCGTCCGCGGTCTGGCTTATCCACTGTTGTCAAGTCACCAAATTTCGACCAATTCAAATCGGCGATTGGTCTTCATCACGTTTATCTTTACATTCTGAATTTAATTCTACTGCCTATGTAGCTCTTACAATTCAACAAAAAATTTACAGTACAGTAAAAGAGTTTATCATCTCTCCTTCACTGCTCGTTGAAGCTGATCCATTAATTGATGCACCACTGATTTGTATCCCATCTCCCTAGCTGTTTCATCCAAGATACAACAAGTAGAAAGAGGGGGGAAATGCACAAGAAATTAGGAAAGTTCACGGTGCACACTTAATCACAAGAGATGTGAGCAAACAAAACATCAAGTAAACTAGCGACTGACATACAAACCTCTGAATATGGCGACCCCCAGTTTGGAGCCATTTACTTCTTGGTAGTATTAAAACTTTTGCTTCCAGCAAAGATGAAGAAAATAGAACTTTTGTTTCTGTATTATTACTTAATGTAAAATTTACTTAATGCACAAAATAGAACTTTATTGCTGTTAGAGAAACATAATAGACTTTTGTTTCGAGTAAAGATTGTTAAAATTATAATAAACTTGTTTCCATTAGTTCACATTTATATTAAATATGTTTAGATTAGTTCATATTAGTATGAGATGTATGAACAAGTGTAGACTAATGTGAACTTCATTATATGTATGAACTAGTGTAGACTAATGCGAACTTCATTATGAGATGTATGAACTAGTGTAGACTAATGTGAATTTAGTTAGTGTGTTTACATGAAGTTTAGGCTAGATACATGTAGGAGTTCTACTATAAATACCCATGTATGCTAGCCATTTGGAATAAGTCAAGTTGAATGAAAAATATCATTTCTTCTCCATTCTTAAAGTGAGTTGTGAGTATTTGAGTGTTTTGTTGTCTTGCTCTCCCAAATTATTTTTTTTTTCCAACATTTGGTATCAGAGCCGGTGTGGTTGAAGACAACAAACTTGGAGAAAAGATGACGAATTCTAACGGAACACCATTCCAAGTTCCTATGCTTACAAAAGAGAACTATGGAAATTGGTGTATTCGAATGAAGGCCTTGCTTGGTGCCTATGATGTTTGGGAACCAGTAGAGTCCGGTGTTGATGAAGCAGAAGATGTCGTTGCCTCAAAGAAGAAGGATCAAAAGGCACTCACTCTCATCCATCAAGGTTTGGATGACAAGATGTTCGAGGAGGTTGCAAATGCAACAACCTCCAAGGAAGCATGGGATATTCTTCAAACTTCTTTTAAGGGTTTGGACAAAGTGAAAAAAGTTCGCCTCCAAACCTTAAGAGGAGAGTTTGAATCATTGCATATGAAGGAAAATGAATATGTTGTGGATTATATTTCGAGAGTTTTGGCTATTGTCAATCAAATGAAAAGATATGGTGAAGAGTTGAAAGACGATAGGGTCGTGGCAAAAATACTACGATCCTTAATCTCAAAATTTGATTTTATTGTTGTTGCCATTGAAGAGTCCAAAGACTTGGACACCATGACCATAGACGAGCTTTCGAGTTCCTTGCAAGCACATGAAGAGAAGTTGAAGAAACCGAAAGAAGAATCGGTTGAACAAGCGTTGCAAGCAAAATTTTCTTTCAAAGAGAAAGATGAAAGGCGTGGCTCGCAACAAAGAGGCCGTGGAAATGGAAGAGGTCGTGGTAGAGGCGGAAGAGGAGGTAGTCAACCACCTTCAAGTAGAGAAAATAAAGGCCAAGACTTTAATTCAAGAAGAGGTCGTGGAAGAGGGAAAGGATGGAGGCAAAATCAAGGAAGGTATGACAAATCAAATATTGAATGTTATACTTGTCATAAATTTGGTCATTTTTCTTGGGAATGTAAAGATAACTTTGAAGAGAAAAATAATTTCGTGGAGAGGCAAAAAATGGAAGATGAAATGCCCACCTTGCTTCTCGCATGCAAAGGAGAAGACAGTGCCGAGAAGCACCGATGGTACCTTGATTCCGGTGCAAGTAGCCATATTTGTGGAAAGAAGGATTTATATTTGTGGAACTTGAAAGAGTTGAATCGTGGCACAATCACTTTTGGAGATTCTTCACGTGTTAAAATCAAAGGAAAGGTACGATTTTAATTCGCTTGAAGGATGGGAAGTCTCAATTAATTTCTAATATTTTTATATGTGGCGGAGATGAAAAGTAACATTTTGAGTTTGGGACAACTTTTGGGAGGAAAATTTGACATTCAATTTGAAAGATAAAAAGTTGTTTATGAGAGATGAAAAAGGGAGATTATTAGCTAAAGTTCCTATGGCTAATAATAAAATGTTCATTTTAAATTCAAAATGATGCTCTCAAAGATGCTTACTTTCATGTGCCAAAGACTCCATCTTGGCTTTGGCATATGAGATTTGGTCACTTGATTTTGATAGCTTAAGGTTGATGGAGTAAAGAAAACATGGTGAAGTGGATTGCCATAGTATTAATCATCCAAACCATTTTGCGAAGGATGTATCTTTGGAAAGCAAGCTAGAAAAAGCTTTCCTAAAGAGTCTTTTGAACAAGAGCAAGATGCCCTTTGGAGTTAATTCACATGGATGTTTGGCGGACCTATCAACCATCTTCACTTGGTAAAAGTAATTATTTTTTACTTTTCATTGATAGTTATTCTACAAAAGACGTTGGGTTTATTTTTAAAGGCAAAATCAGAAGGTGTTTGAACCTTTTAAAAAATTCAAAGAGGACGGTGGAGAAACAAAGTGGACTAATCAAATTAAGTCACTTCGGTCGGACAATGGTGGAGAAATCACTTAAATGAATTCAAGTTTTTTGTGAGAAAAAATGGAGTTCGCCATTTTTTTAACCGTGCCAAGACACCCACAACAAAATGGGCGTTGTGGAAAGAAAGAACCGATCAATTCTTAACATGGTGAGGAGTATGTTTGAAGGGAGCCAAACATTATGCCAAAGGATTTTGGGCTGAAGCTGTTGCTTTGTGCGGTAATAACATTAGTTAAATCGTTGCCACACAAAACGTGTTCATGGAAAAACACCTCAAGAGGCAGTGAGGTGGTTTCAAGCCAAAAGTTTCTCACTTGACGAGTTTTCGGAAGCATTGCATATGACATATACAGATGAAAAGAGGACCAAGCTCGATGACAAAAGTGAGAGGTATGTTTTTATATTGGTTATGATCAAAAATTCTAAAGGTTTATAATTGTTATATCCCAAAATGGCAAGGTGCACTTTGAGTAGAGATGTTGAGTTTATGAAGATAGGTGCTTGGGATTGGAAGACTAAAGAGAAGATTACTCTTTTAGTCATTATTTGATGATGATGAAGAAGATGTGGAGCAACCTATCTCACCACTATCAACACCTCCGCCACAAAATCAGAAGTGGAGGAATCAAGTTCAAGTTCAAGTGAAGCGCCTCACAAGAGTAGAAGTCTCCGTGACTTGTATAAAACACGGAAGTGGTAAGAAAATATATAATTTTTACTCATTTTTGTTTTATTGGTGATAGTGAGCCTATAAGCTTTGAGGATGCATTCCAAAATTCCAAATGGAGAGGATGCTATGGATGAAGAAATCAAGGCAATAAAAAAGAATGAAACTGGGAGTTTGGTCATAACTTCCAAAAGAAAAAGCACCATTGGAGTCAAATGGGTGTTACAAGCTAAAGAAAATTCCAAGGTGGAAGTAGAAAAGTACAAAGCCAAGGATTAGTAAGCTAAGGATACAAGCAAAAGCCGGTATTGATATGAGAGGTTTTTGCACCGGTTGCTCGTTTTGGAAAACAATTCGCTTTGTCATTGCCCTTGGCCGCACCAAAATCAATGGAAAATACATCAAATGGATGTGAGTCCTTTTTTGCAATGGCGTATTGGAAGGAAGAGTTCCTAATTGACAACCATTTGGGCTAATAAGGTTGAAAGGACACGAAAATAAAGTCATTGAAAATTGAAAAAAGACTTTAATATGGGTTGAGCAAGCTCCGCGGGCTTTTGAATAGTAGAAATTGAGGAATATTTTCAGCAAATGGTTTTTCAAAATGTCCACATGAACTGCATTTATGTAAAAATTAGCTAAAAATGGTGACATTTTACTTGTTTGCTTGTATGTAGATGACTTGATTTTTACAGGAAATAATCCTAAGATGTTTGAAGAATTCAAGGAAGCAATGGCTAGAGAATTTGAGATGACGGACATTGGATTAATGTCCTACTATCTTGGCATTCAAGTGCAACAAAGGAAGGATGGGATTTTTATTTCTCAAGGAGAATATGCAGAGGAAATTCTCAAGAAGTTCGAGATGGATAATTGCAATCCCGTGAGCACCCCCGTTGAATGTGGAGTTAAAATATCCAAGCATGGAGATGGAGAAAATGTAAATCCCACATTTTTCAAGAGCCTTGTTGGAAGCTTAAGGTACTTGACATGCACAAGGCCGGATATTCTTTATGGTGTTGGACTTGTGAGCCGCTTTATGGAAGCTCCTACTACCTCCCATTTAAAGGTAGCAAAAAGAATACTTCGGTACATCAAAGATACACTTGATTATGGAATTCTTTATTCATCTTCTAAGGATTCTAAGTTTGTGGGATATTGTGATAGTGATTGGGCTGGTGATATTGATGATCGTAAAAGTACTACTGGGTTTGTTTTCTTTCTTGGAAATTCTGCATTTACATGGAATTCTAAAAAATAACCAATTGTTACTTTGTCAACTTGTGAGGCGGAGTATGTTGCAGCTTGCTCATGTGTTTGTCATGCAATTTGGTTAAGAAGTTTGTTGGAGGAACTTCACCAACCACAAAAGGATGCCACAAAGATTTTTGTTGACAACAAGTCGGCTATCGAGTTAGCCAAAAATCCTGTATTTCATGAAAGGAGCAAGCATATAGATACAAGGTATCACTTTATTAGAGATTGTATATCTAATAAAGTTGTGGAGCTTGAGCATGTGAAGTCGCAAGATCAAATTGCGGATATTTTCACCAAGCCATTAAAGATTGAAGTTTTTCAAAAGCTAAGGATGGCGCTTGGAGTGATGAAACAAGTTTAAGGGGGGATGTTAAAATTATAATAAACTTGTTTTCATTAGTTTACATTTATATTAAATATGTTTAGATTAGTTCATATTAGTATGAGATGTATGAACAAGTGTAGACTAATGTGAACTTCATTATATGTATGAACTAGTGTAGACTAATGTGAACTTCATTATGAGATGTATGAACTAGTGTAGACTAATGTGAATTTAGTTAGTGTGTTTACATGAAGTTTAGGCTAGATACATGTAGGAGTTCTACTATAAATACCCATGTATGCTAGCCATTTGGAATAAGTCAAGTTGAATGAAAAATATCATTTCTTCTCCATTCTTAAAATGAGTTGTGAGTGTTTGAGTATTTTATTGTCTTGCTCTCCCAAATTATTATTTTTTTCCAACAAAGATGACATCCTTGAACTTTTGTTTTTGTATTATTAATGCTGAATGAATGAGCATTAAATAATATTTGTACACATGTTTTGATTTTAGAAGTAGAGTGTATTGATCTTATTTTCACTGTCTTCTCTTAGATTTAGCCAATAAACTGTCCGGCTCTGAGATATCCAAACATTTTAAAAACCTTTGGCTCTGTACTAAGCTTGTCATGCCCCAATCTTGAGTAGGGAGACCGACATTCAACCGAGGTAACCCACTCAAGCTAGCCTCCGTGGTGCCTACTATTTACCTCTGCTCACGAGCTGAATGATTCTGGAAGAAGTAATACGGAGTAGATTACCAAGAATATAAAAAATTATGCAACGCTGATTTTTCATTACTTCAGGGGGCCATTAATAGTTAACAAAACATAACACGTCAATAGTTTTAAGTGGAGGCAAACGACAAATGACATTTCCAATTCCCCCGTACGTACATGACACACAATTTGTCTATGTAGCCTGTAAACTGTCATGTGTAAAGTAAGGAAGTGCCGGTAACAAGATCCCGATTATACCCAAAAATAATGTACAAAATGATCAAGATATACTACATGAGGGTCGCTATGTTGAGAAGGGGTCACAACAGTCAGCTGAACATAGGGTATGCTCCTATCGTCAGTCTGTGCTGCCTGCTGAGCTATCACCTGCATCCATTAAACATACAACGTCACCGGTAAAAGAGAACATTAGTACATATGGAATAATACTAGTATGAAAGGCTAAGTACCCTTATATGAAATGGAATACCAATATAAGGAGAGAACACGTGAAAATAGGAAAAAAATTAATAGAAAAGAAAATGACATGTTAAAGCCTGAGGAAAAAGTATAACATTAGTAAAACTTTCAAATAAACATTAATATTTTAGTTGAGAAATCATTAGTTACCGACATAGGAATTTGTAACCATCATGTGCACGACATGACATTCTATCTCGGTCCTATCGGCTAAGCCGTCTCACCATAATGCCATGTGGTCGACGCAACTTTTCTAGCAATACATTCATCCCAATTAAGGGGATAATCTCATCATAATCCGAAGGGACTCATTCCCAATCGTCTTCCTACACCGATACGTGTAATTTTAGGTATAGATCCTTGTAGCTCATGCCTTCTCAGTTACATAATAATACTCCCAAAAATATTTCTTAAAAGCATTTCAGAATACCTTTCTTTCCATTGACACTTTTGGACATAGATCATCATTCTTATTCTCGATAGAAATGGTCACATATCATCTTCATTCTTTCATTTCATTCACCTGCTATGGATTTTTGAATGTCGTAAAGAATGTATTTAAAATATGGGAATGTCATGAGTGCAAACACATGAGTACAGGAAAGCCTAAACACTTGTAATAAATTCCAAAGAGGAGAGCACAACGATGGAAAATGTAACATGAATCAAGTCCTTTAGCATTTGGCAATTCAAAACAAGGGAGATGAGAACTTGAACAAACTACACTTGGAGATTCTAAAGAGGGAAAAATGACACTGTATAGCCGTTGTAAAACTAATAGCCGAAAAATATATAAAAATTGTATATTTTTTGTATATATAAAAATTCTGTATGTTATCACTACTAGATATTCGGCCAAAACCGACCGCGGCCAACCGACCGACATGGGTCGGTCAAAAAACCGACCGAAGTCGGTCAATTTTCCGAAATATTTTTTTTAACTTTTTTACGAAACCGATCGACTTCGGTCGG
>NW_017673085.1:21239-51186 GCF_001879085.1 Nicotiana attenuata | reverse complement strand
GACTTCGGTCGGTTTTTTTTTTTTTTTGCTAAAAAATGCGGAAAACTATTTTAGAATCCCGCGAAATTTATTTTTTAAGAAACCGACCGAAATCGGTCGGTTTTTCATATAAAATAAATTAAAACTATAATTCAAAATAATGACTGAAATCGGTCGGTTATTTTCGCGAAAATAAAATTAAGGAGTACAAATAAATTAAAAGAAAGTCTTATACCAAAATGTACCAATAGTCTAGTGGTAAAATAGTATCATGTCACAGTGCAGATCCTGGTTCGAGTTCCAGACGGTATATTTTTTAATTGCATAATTAAAAATACCGACCGACTTCGGTCGGTTTTTTCGGCAGAATTTTTCTTTTTGGGTCGTTTGTGAAAATTAATTTACCGACCGAAATTGGTAGGAAATTACGACCGACTTCGGTCGCTATTTTTTACCGACCAACATATTTTCGACCGATTAAAGTCGTTCGGAAATCGGTCGATTTTTCCATATTTTCGACCGATTTCGGTCGATATTTCTGGACGGTTTTAGGCAGTTTTCTAGTAGTGTATATACAAAAATTATACATGTTTTATACACTATATCGGTTACCAAATGTAAATAGTTTCTGGCAGAGGTTAAAAATGATAATACACCTATAAAGAGTTCATGAAATCCAATTCCATAGGAAGAGTTTAGGTAAACATACCTTAATCAAGCTTCCTTAGGGTTCCTACTATGTTTCACTACTTGTAATACTTCAATCTACATCAAAAAAGTTCAATTGAACCAACATTAGTGAGGATCGGATTTCTATGTTTTAAGCCATTTAGACCTTTTATCAGATACTTAGAATGCATAACCCTACACTATCTCTAGTAATGGGGTTTTCTTTATCCCTCAACCCCTTTCCATGACAATATTCAAGCCGATAACCATCCTTAGTGTCATGATTCAAGTTTTCCTTTGTAGGATGTCGTAACGGCACCTAGTCTCTAATACAAGGTAAGCCTAACAATTATGCGGAAAGAACCGAAATAACGACTAAAATCTAAACATCAACAGATGTGTGTTTGTGTGTGTGTGTGTGTGTATATATATATATATATATATATATATATATATATATATATATATATTCTAAAAACCGCCACTCGGCATGTACAAGTAAATTTGCAACTCAGAATAAGAACAACTCCCAAAACCCGGTAGTTATAAGCTAGAAACTCTAAAGGAAGTACTAAATATCTCTATACATTAGAGTCTAAAGAGAATCAGGAAAACAACATAATAAGGATAGGGGGGACTCCAAGGTCTGTGGACGCTGACAAATATACTATGAAGTCTCAAGCAACAGCACAACGCTCTACTAATGAGGCTAGTAAGATGTACCTGGGTCTGCAGAAAAACATGTGCAGAAGCGTAGTAAGAGTACACCGTAAAGGTACCCAGTAAGTGCAAAGCCTAACCTCGGTAGAGTAGTGACGAGGTTAGGTCAGGGCCCTACTTGAATATAAGAAATAAGGCAGAAGGTGAATGATAAAAATAAATGGCAGGTTAATGAAACAATAAGAATGTACAGAAAAGTAACAGCACGGAAGAACAAGAAGAAAATTACAACACGTAAGGGAACGAACATCTTACAAGTTAAGGAACAACAACAACAAACAGCAAATAGAGGAAAACAGTAACCGCACGGCAGAAACCTCATGCCACTACAACAATCCGCACAGCAGAAACTTCGTGTCACAATAACATTTCGCATGGCAGAAGCCTCGTTACAATAACAACCCGCACGAAAGAAGCCTGGTACCAAATGATACTCCGCACGGAAGAAACCTCGTGCCACAGTAAAACCCGCAAGGAAGAAACCTCGTACCAAATAACACTCCGCACAGAAGAAGCCTCGTGCCAATAACACTCCGCGTGGAAGAAACCTCATGCCAATAACACTCCGCACGGTAGAAAACTCATGCCAACATGTCTTAAAACATCATACAAACGTAGTTGAGCCTTCAAATCACATCAAACAACGCTAAAACCACGGATCGCACCCTAATTCAAGCTTAATGAACTTATAAAGTTCTAACTTCCACATTCAATGCCGAAACTTATCAAATCACGTTCGATTGACCTCAAATTTTTGCGCACAAGTCAGATTTGACATTACGGACCTACTCTAACTTCCGGAATCGGAATTCGACCCTGATATCAAAAAGTCCACTCCCGATCAAACTTCTCAAAATCTTCCAATTTTCCAACTTTCACCAATTAACGCCAAAATGACCTATGGACCCCCAAATAAACATCCGAACACGTTCCTAAGACCAAAATCACTATACAGAGCTATCGGAACTGATGAAACTCCATTACGGAATCGTTTTCACTCAAGTCAAACTATGGTCAACTCTTACAACTCAAACTTCAAACCTAGGGACTATGTGTCTTATTTCACTCGGAAACTCTCCCGAACCCGACAACAAGCACCCCAGCAAGTCAAGTAACCATAAAATTAAATAGAGGAAGCAATAAATAGGGGATCGAGTCTCATACTCTCAAAACGACCGGCCGGGTCGTTACATCCTTCCCCTCTTAAAATAAACGTTCGTCCTCGAACGAGTATAGAGACATACCTGAAGTGGTGAAGAGATGAGGGTAACGCCTGCGTATATCATGCTCGGTCTCCCAAGTCGCCTCCTCGACTGTCTGACCCCTCCACTGAACCTTCACCAAAGCAATGTTCTTCGACCTCAACTTTCGAACCTACTTATCCAAGATGGCCACCGGCTCCTCAACATAAGACAAATCCTTGTCCAACTGGACTAAGCTGAAATCTAGCACATGAGACAGATCGCTGTGATACTTTCGAAGCATAGAAACATTGAATACTGGATGAACTGCGGCTAAACTAGCTTGGTAGTGCAAGTTTGTAAGCCACCTCTCCAACCCTCTCAAGAATCTCAAAAGGCCCGATATACCTAGGGCTCAACTTACCCTTTTTCCCGAACGTCATAACACCCTTCATGGGTGTAACCCGGAGCAAGAACCGCTCCCTAACCATGAATGCAACACCGTGAACGTTCCAATCCGCATAACGCTAATGTCTAGATTGGGCTGTACAAAGTCAATCCTTAATCAATTTAACCTTTTCCATGGCATCTTGAACCAAGTCTGTACCCAATAGCCTAGCCTCGCCCGGCTCGAACCAACCCACTGGAGACCGACACCGTCTACTACACGAAGCCTCATACGGGGCCATATGAATGCCCGACTGATAACTGTTGTTATAGCCAAACTCCTCAAGAGGAAAGAACTGATCCCAAGAACCCCCAAACTCCATCACACGGGCGTGGAGCATATCCTCCAATATCTAAATAGTGTGCTCGGACTGTCCGTCCGTCTGAGGGTGAAAGGCTGTGCTAAACTCAACCCGAGTACCTAACTCATGTTGTACGACCATCCAAAACCACGATGTAAACTACCCCGGTCAGAGATGATGGATACCGGCATGCCATGAAGCCGGACAATCTCACGGATATAAACTCGAGCCAGCTGCTCAGAAGAATAAGTAGTCATCACCGGAATGAATTGAGTCGACTTGGTTGACCTATCCACAAGCACCCGAACTGCATCAAACTTCCTCTATGTCTGTGGGAGGCCAACAACAAAATCCATAGTGATCCGCTCCTATTTTCACTCCAGAATATCTAGCTTCTGAAGCAATCCACCTGGTCGCTGATGCTCATACTTCACCTGCTGACAATTTAGGCACCAAGCTACATACTTCACTGTGTCCTTCTTCTTTCTCCACCACCAATAATTCTGCCTCAAGTCCTGATACATCTTCGCGGCACCTGAATGAATGGAGAAACGCAAACTGTGGGCCTCCTAGAGAATCAACTCAAGCAAACCATCTACATTGAGCACACATAGACTGCTCTGCATCCTCAATGCACCGTCAACCCCAATAGTGACCTCCTTGGCATCACCGTGCTGAACCGTGTCCTTAAGGACAAGCAGATAGGGGTTATCATACTGATGCTCCCTGATACGATCATGAATAGAAGACCGAGAAACCATACAAGCCAAAACTCGACTCGGCTTAGAAACATCCAATCTAACAAACTGGTTAGCCAAGGCCTGAACATCCTATGCCAATGGCCTCTCTGCTGCTGGTAGATATGCCAGACTGCCCAAACTCTCCGCCCTACGACAAGCTATCGACCACTATATTGGCCTTCCCGGGATGGTATAGAATAGTGATATCATAGTCCTTAAGCAGCTTTAACCACATCCGCTGACGCAAGTTAAGATCCTTCTGATTGAACAGATGTTGCAGACTCCGGTGATCGGTCTAGATCTCACAAGGGACACTGTACAAATAGTGCCACCAAATCTTTAAGGCATGAACAATAGCTGCTAACTCAAGGTCGTGGACAGGATAGTTTTTGTCATGCACCTTCAACTGTCTAGACGCGTAGGCAATCACCCTATCGTCCTACATCAACACCGCACTGAGACCAATACACGACACATCACAATATACAGTATAAGACCCCGAACCTGTAGGCAATACCAAATACATGGGCTGTTGTCAAAGCAGTCTTGAGATTTTGAAATCTCTCCTCACACTCTTCGGTCCACCTAAATGGAGCACCCTTCTGGGTCAGCCTGGTCATAGGTGCTGCAATAGATGAGAAACCATGTACAAACCAAAGGTAATACCCCGCAAAACCAAGAAAACTCCGAATCTCCATAGCTGAGGACGCTCTAGGCCAACTCTACACTGCTTCAACCTTTTTCGGATCCACCTTGATCCCCTCACTCAACACTACGTGACCCAAAAATTCTACTGAATCTAGCCAGAACTCACACTTCGACAATTTCTCATATAACTTCTTTTCTCTCAAAGTCTGGAGCAGCGTCCTCAGGTGCTGCTCATGATCCTCCCGACTCCGGGAGTACACCAGAATGTCATCAATAAACACAATGACGAATGAGTCAAGATAGGGCAGAATACACTGTGCATCAAGTGCATGAATGTTGTTGGGGCATTGGTCAGCCCAAATGACATCACAAGGAACTCGTAGTGACCATACCGAGTCCTGAAGGCAGTCTTCGGGATATCTAGCTCCCGAATCTTCAACTGATTATAGCCTGAACGCAAGCCAATCTTGGAAAACACTCTGGCACCCTGTAACTGATCAAATAGGTCATCACTACAAGGCAACGGATACTTGTTCTTCACTGTAACCTTGTTCAACCGGCGATAGTCACTACACATGCGCATAGAACCATCCTTCTTCTTCACAAACAGGACTGGATCACCCCAAGACTATGAGTGTAATCTAAGGTACCTCTCCACTCTAACCGTGGTAATCTTGGCATGACAATCAAGAATAATATAAAAATAATATCAAAGTCTACCATACTGAGTAATAATAAATTGGCTCTGGTCTCAAAACCACTAAGAACAACCAAACACGACCGATACACACGGTCAACAACAATAGAATCTCCCACAGGTGTAGACACACAGACAGGAGAACTCAAAGAATCACGGGATACACCCAGATATGGAGCAAAATGAGATGACACATAGGAATAAGTGGAGCCTGGATCAAATAATACTGATGCATCTCTATGACAGACCAAAACAATACCTGTAATGACAGAGTCGGATACAACTGCCTCCATCCGAGCAGGAAGAGCATAATATCTTACCTGGCTTCTGCCTCTAGGGCGACCTCTACCTGCCCGACCTCCACCTCGAGCTGGCTGAGCAGGTGGAGTGGTAGCTGGTGTTCTAACCATAGCCTAATGACCTGGCGGGGCACGCGGTGCCTAGTAGTCTGTGGAGGTGCACCCCTCCTAAGTTTGGGGAAATCCCTTACCATATGACGAGTGTCACCATACTCAAAACAATCTCTCGGAGGACATGGCTGTTGTGGCTGGCTCGGGCCTCATCGGTTGGACTGACCGTTGAAAGCACCTCGTACAAGAGGTGAGCTAGACACTGGCAGTGCATAATAGGGAGCAAGGGGCCTATGAGTGGCCAAAATACCACTGGTGGCTGGAAGTGCGGAATGAACAGGGCGACTCACAAAGCCCCTAACCTGACAAGCTGCAGTTGGTGCACGAATACCGCTATAAGTGCTAGACTCTTGAGACTTTTTGGCCTCTCTCTCCTCTCTCTCCCGAGTCAGATACCCTCCAGTCTCCTAGCAATCCCCACTATCTGCCGGTATGCAATGTCCATCTCCAACTCTCGGGCCATGCTAAATCTAATACTGGGGTTGAGCCACTCGATGAACCGACGGGCCCGCTCTCCAAAAGTATCAACCAAGGCTGGTGCATGCCTAGCCAAATCACTGAACCGAACCGCATACTCAGACACGGTGACAGAACCCTAACGCAACTGCTCAAACTCTACGTACCATGCATCTTTAAGACTCTAGGGAACATACTCCCTCAAAAAAATATCTGAGAACTGAGTCCAAGTGAGTGAAGCTGCCTCAGCCGGACTACCCAACTCGTATGCATGCCACCACTGATAGGTCGCTCCCCTAAGCTGGAATGCAGTGATGAAAGAAGCCCCACTAGAATCTGTAATATGCATAGTACGGAAGATACAACGGCACTCCTCAAGAAAACCATAGGCATCCTCTGACGCCAAGCCACTGAAAGTAGGAGGGTTGTACTTCTTGTACCACTCGAGCCTGAGCTACTCCCCTTCAGAAACAGCTGCCCTAACCTCGTGGTTAGCTGGTCTACCGGCTGCACTAGTATGATCTCTGGAACCTGGTCGACCTGAACCTGCTGCTCTGGGATATGGACGGCGGCAGTCTGTGCTCCTCCTTCGGCCTGAGATGTGGCATGAGAAAGTCGGATCAACCCTGCCTGAGCTAACATACCAAACATGCTCAGAAACTGGGCAAGGGTCTCCTGAAGAGCTGGTGCAATAACAGGCGTCTCAGGTGCCTGCGCTCCGACTGGAGCTATTGGTGTCTCCTTTATAGCAGCTCGGCCGGGTGCTCTGGCTGCACCACATGGATGCCCTCGGCCTCTACCCCGGCACAGGCCTCGGCCTCTCGCAGCTCTAGCAGGGGGCGAGATTTTTTGGTCATCTGATCCGACTGTACGTGTCCTAACCATCTGTAAGAGAATAGAGAGACAGAAGTTTTCAATCCTGAAGTCAACAATTTCGCACGACAAAGAATCAAAAAAGTGATTTTTTTCCTAACAGTTTCGTAGCCTCTCGAAGTAAGTACAGACATCTGCGTACGGATCCGCGAGACTCTGCTAAACCTGCTTGTGACTTATAACACTTATGTACCTAGAGCTCTAATACCAACTTGTCATGACCCAAGTTTCCTTTCGTAGGATATCGTGACGGCACCTAGTCTCTAATACTAGGTAAGCCTAACAATTATGGGGAAAGAACTGAAATAACGACTAAAATCTCAACATCAACAGATATATATATATATATATATATATATAACTGAAAATAGCCGCTCGCCATATACAAGTAAATTTGCATCTCAAAGTAAGAACAACTCCCAAAACCCGGTAGTTATAAGCCACAAACTCTAAAGGAAGTACTAAATATCTCTATACATCACAGTGTAAAGAGAATCAGGAAAACATCATAATAAGGATAAAGGGGGACTCCGAGGTCTGCGGACGCTGGCAGATATACCTTGAAGTCTACAAGCAGCAGCACTACACTCTACTAATGAGGCTAGTAAGATGTATCTGGGTCTGCACAAAAACATGTGCAGAAGTGTAGTATGAGTACACCATAACGGTACCCAGTAAGCGCCAAGCCTAACCTCGATAGAGTAGTGATGAGGTCTGGTCAGGGCCCCACTGGAATATAAGAAATAAGGCAGAAGGTGAATGATAAAAATACTGAAACAATAAGAATGTATGGAAAAGCAACAGCACGGAAGAACAAGAAGACAATTGCAACACATAAAGGAACGAACATCTTACAAGTTACAGAACCACAACAACAACAAATAATACAGCAAATAGAGGAAAACATTAATCGCACGGCAGAAACCTCATATCACAACAGCAATCCGCACAGTAGAAACCTCGTTGCATAATAACACTCCGCACGACAGAAAACTCGGACCACAATAACATCCCGCACGGAAGAAGTTTTGTGCAAAATGACACTCCGCACGGTAGAAACCTCGTGCCACAATACAACCCGCACAGAAGAAACCTCGTGCCAAATAACATTCCGCATGAAAGAAACCTCGTGCCAATAGCACTCCGCACGGAAGAAACCTTGTGTCAATAACACTCCGCACAAAAGAAACCTCGTGCCAATAGCACTCCGCACGAAATAAACCTCGTGAAAATAACACTCCACACGAAAGAAACCTCGTGTCACAACCAAACAGTCATCTCAACAAGAATCACAAAAGTCAACACGTAGTAAGTGAAACAATGATATTATAAGCAAGGAATCCTACGGTTAAAGAACGAATACGGAATCAAGGAAAGCAGCTAATTCAACTAAGCATAATGGTACAAATTGCAATTAAGAGATGAAACTCATAGACATGTGAAATTAGGCTAAACATGATGACTACACGTGCTAGAAAAACTCAATTAAGGCATAAAATGGAAACTACTTAGCAAAGACCGGAATTTCAGCATTTAGCCTGTGTACGCACTCGTCACCTTGCGTACATGACACTCACATATCACAGATTGTTACAACGGTACCAAATCCTAAGGGGATTTCCCCCACACAAGGTTAGACAAGTCACTTACCTCAAACCTCGCTCAATCAATCAATAAGAATGTCTTTACCTCGACTTTCCGACTCCGAACGGCCCAAATCTAGCCAAAAGAAATTCCATAAATTAAATATAACTATAAGAAACTAATCAAAATAATGAAATTGTAACTTTAACAAAGAATTAGAAAATCGCCCCAAAAAGTCGACCCGAACCCACATCTCTGAATCGGGTAAAAGTCCAAAAATTCGAACACCCATTCGCCCACGAGTCCACCCATACAAAAATTACTCAAATCTGATACCAAAATCTCGATCAAAATCTCAAAATTCGGTCTAAGAACTTAACACCTTTTTCCCCCAATTTCTCAACCCAAATCCTTAGTTAAATGAAAAAATTAATGATAGATTAGTGCAATATAATCAAAAATGAGTCAAGAATCCTTACCCAAATGATTTCCTTGCAAAACTCCCAAAAACTGGCCACAAACCGAGCTCTCTAGGTCCAAAAATCAAAGGGAGATCAAACCCTCGAAATTAGGCATGTTCTGCCCGGTGAATTCGCATCTGTGAAACCCACAGTCGCATCTAGGGTTCCACACCTATGGAAATTCCATCGCAGGTGCGATTCCAACTTAACTCTAGAAGACTCGCACCTTGCGATCTCTTAGCGCTTCTGGGCAAGCGCTTCTGCGGACATTGTCCTCTTCTGCAATCCAAGGCCTCCCTGGCCATATCCGCTTCTGCGATGCATCTCCGCATCGGCGTGTCCGCTTCTGCGACACATGGACCGCACCTGCGGTCCCAGCTGGTCATGGAAAAACTCGCTTCTGTGGCTCGAGGGCCGCTCTTGCAGCGCCGCACCTACGACCCCAAAATACGCAGGTGCGATTGCACCAGAAGCAACAGTGCTTCAGCAATGCACCAAGTCCAATTTTGTTTCGGATTCAAATCCAAATCACCCACGGGGCCCCCGATCCTGTCTGAATATACAAACAAGTCTTAAAACATAATACGAACTTAGTCTAGCCTTCAAATCACACCAAACAACGCTAAAACCACGGATCGCACCCTAATTCATGCTTAATGAACTTATAAACTTCTAACTTCCACATTCAATGTCGAAACTTATCAAATCACGTCTGATTGACCTCAAATTTTTGCGCACAAGTCACATTTGACATTACGGACTTACTCCAACTTCCAGAATCGAAATCCGACCCCGATATCAAAAAGTCCACCCCCGGTCAAACTTCCCAAAAATCTTCCAATTTTCCAACTTTCGCCAATTAACGCTGAAATGACCTACGGACCTCCAAATCAACATCCGAACACGCTCCTGAGACAAAAATCACCATACGGAGCTATTAGAACCGAAGAAACTCCATTCCGGAGTTGTCTTCACACAAGTAAAACTTCGTTCAACTCTTACAACTCAAACTTCAAACTTAGGGACTATGTGTCTCATTTCACTCCGAAACTCTCCCGGACCCGACACCGAACACCCCGGCAAGTCAAGTAACCATAAAAGTAAATAGATGAGGCAATAAATAGAAGATAAGGGTTAAAATAATCAAAAAGACCGGCCGGGTCGTTACATCCTTTCTCTCTTAAAAAAAATGTTCGTCCTCGAACAATTATAGAGACATACCTGAAGTGGTGAAGAGATGAGGGTAATGGTTGCGCATATCATGCTCGGTCTCCCAAGTCGCCTCCTCGAGTGGCTGACCCCTCAACTAAACCTTCACCGCAACAATGTTCTTCAACCTCAACTTTCAAACTTGCTTGTCTAAGATGGCCACCGGCTACTCAACGTAAGATAAATCCTTGTCCAACTTGACTAAGCTGAAATCTAGCACATGAGACGGATTGCTGTGATACTTCCGGAGCATATAAACATGGAATATTGGATGAACTGCAGCTAAACTAGGTGGTAGTACAACTTTGTAAGCCACCTCTCCAACCCTTTCAAAAATCTCAAAAGGCCCGATATGCCCGATATACCGAGGGCTCAATTTGCCCTATTTCCCAAACCTCATAACACCCTTCATGGGCGAAACACGAAGCAAGACCCGCTCCCCAACCATGAATGCAACATCGTGAACCTTCCGATCTGCTTAACTCTTCTATTTGGATTGGGTTGTACGAAGTCAATCCTGAATCAATTTAACCTTTTTCCAAGGCATCATAAACCATGTCCGTACCCAATAGCCTAGCCTCGCGCGGCTCAAACCAACCCACTAGAGACCGACACCGTCTACTATACAAAGCCTCATACGGGGCCATCTGAATGCTCGACTGATAACTGTTGTTATAGGCAAACTCCGCAAGTGGAAAGAACTGATCCCAAGAACCCCCAAACTTGATCACATATGCGCGGAGCATATCCTCCAATCTCTGAAAAGTGCGCTCGGACTGTCCGTCCATCTAAGGGTGAAAGGTTGTGCTCAACTCAACCAGAGTACCTAACTCATGTTGTACGACCCTCCAGAACCACGATGTAAACTGCGTTCTGCGGTCAGAGATGATGGATACTGGCACGCTGTGAAGCCGGACAATCTCGCGGATATAAACTCGAGCCAGCTGCTCAGAAGAATAAGTAGTCATCACCGGAATAAAATGAGTTGACTTGGTCAACCTAGCCATAATCACCCAAACTGCATCAAACTTCCTGAGTTCGTGGGAGCCCAACAACAAAATCCATAGTGATCCGCTCCCATTTCCACTCCGGAATCTCTAGCTTCTGAAGCAATTCACCTGGTCGCTGATGCTCATACTTCATCTGCTGATACATTTTTGCGGCACCTAGAAGAATGGAGAAACGCTAACTGTGAGCCTCCTGGAGAATAAACTCATGCAAACCATCTACATTGGGCACACATAGCCTGCCCTGCATCCTTAATGCACCGTCATCCCCAATAGTGACCTCCTTGGCATCACCGTGCTGAACCGTGTCCTCAAGGACAAGCAGATGGGGGTCATCATACTGACGCTCCTGATACGATCATGAAGAGAAGATCGAGAAACTACACAAGCCAAAACTCGACTCGGCTCAGAAACATCCAATCTAACAAACTGGTTTGCCAAGGCCTGAACATCCAATGCCAATGGCCTCTCTGCTGCTGGTAGATATGCCAGACTGCCCAAACTATCCGCCCCACAACTCAAGGCATTGGCTACCATATTAGCCTTTCCGGGATGGTATATAATAGTGATATCATAGTCCTTAAGCAGCTCTAACCATATCCGATGATGCAAGTTAAGATCCTTCTCGTTGAACAGATGCTGCAGACTCCGGTGATCGCTGTAGATCTCACAAGGGACATCATACAAATAGTGCCGCCAAATTTTCAAGGCATGAACAATAGCTGCTAACTCAAGGTCGTGGACAGGATAGTTCTTATCATGCACCTTTAGCTGTCTAGATGCGTAGGAAATCACCCTACCATCCTGCATTAACACCGCATCGAGACCAATATGCGACGCATCACAAAATACAGTATAACACCGCGAACCTGTAGCCAATACCAATACAGGGGTTGTAGTCAAAGCAGTCTTGAGCTTTTGAAAGCTCTTCTCACAACCCTCTGTCCACCTGGACGGAGCACCCTTCTAGGTCATCCTAGTCATAGGTGCTGCAATAGATGAGAAACCCTCTACAAATTGACGGTAATACCCTGCCAAACCAAGAAAACTCCAGATCTCCGTACTTGAGGATGGTCTGGGCCAACTCTGCACTACTTCAACCTTTTCCGGATCTACCTTGATCCCCTTTACTCGACACTACGTGACCTAAAAATACCACTGAATCTAGCCAGAACTCACACCTTTAAAATTTCGCATATAACTTATTTTCTCTCAAGGTTCGGAGCACAGTCCTCAGGTGATGCTCATGATCCTCCCGACTCCGAGAGTACACCAAAATGTCATCAATGAACACAATGATGAATGAGTCAAGATAGGACCAGAATACACTATGCATCAAGTGCATGAATGCTGCTGGGGTGTTGGTCAGCCCAAATTACATCACAAGGAACTCGTAGTGACCATACCGAGTCCTGAAGGCAGTCTTCGAGGTATCTTGTTCCCGAATCTTCAACTGATGATAGCATGAACGCAAGTCAATCTTGGAAAACACTCTGGCATCCTGTAACTAATCAAATAGGTCGTAAATACGAGGGAACGGATACCTGTTCTTCACTATAACCTTATTCAACTGGCGATAGTCAATACACATGGGCATAAAACCATCCTTCTTCTTCACAAACAAGACTGGAGCACCCCAAGGCGACACACTGGGCTGAATGAAGCCTTTATCAAGCAATTCCTACAGCTGCTCCTTTAACTCCTTCAACTCAGACGGAGCCATACGATAGGGAGGCATAGAGATGGGCTGAGTGCCAGGTAACAAGTCAATACCAAAGTCGATATCCCTGTCGGGCGGCATGCCCGGAAGATCTGCAGGAAATATATCCGGATAATCCCTCACTACTGGAACTAACTCCACGGTAGGAGTATCAACACTAACATCTCTCACGTAAGCTAGATACACATCATAGCCCTTCTCAACCATCGCCTTTAGAAATGAAATAACTTTACTAGGAGAGTAATCTAAGGTACCTCTCCACTCTAACCATGGTAATCCTGGCATAGCCATCGTCACAGTCTTGGCGTGACTATCAAAAATAGCATAATAGGACGACAAGCAGTCCATGCCCAAAATAATATCAAAGTCTACCATACTGAGTAATATTAAATCGACTCTGGTGTCAAAACCACTAAGAACAACCAAACACGACCGATACACACGGTCAACAACAATAGAATCTCCCACAGGTGTATACATATAAACAGAAGAACTCAATAAATCACGGGATACACCCAAATACGGAGCAAAATAAGATAACACATAGGAATAAGTGGAGCATGGATCAAATAAGATTGATGCATCTCTATGACAAACCGGAACAATACCTGTAATGACAGAGTGGGATACAACTGCCTTCGTCCGAGCAGGAATAGCATAATATCTGGCCTGACCTCTGCCTCTAGGACCTCCACCTCGAGCTGGCGAGTAGATGGAGTGGTAGCTGGTGCTGTAACCAAAGCCTGAGGACCCGGTGAGGCACGCGGTGCTTGAGTAGTCTGTGGAGGTGCACCCACCTAAGTCTGGGGAAATACCTCCCCATATGATGAGTGTCACCATACTTAAAATAAGCTCTTGGAAGACGTGGCTGTTGAGGCTGGCTCGGGCCTGGCCGGCTGAATTGACCGTTGAAAGCACCCGTGCAGGAGGTGCCCTAGATACTGGAGGTGTATAATAGGGAGCCTGGGGCCTATGAGTGGCCGGAATGCCACTGGCGGCTGAAAGTGTGGAATGAACAGGCAACTCACATAGCCCCAACACTGACGAGCTGCAGCTGGGGAACGAATACCACTATAAGTGCCAGACTCTCGAGACCTCTTTGTCTCTCTCTCCTCTCTCTCCCGAATCAGCATACCCTCCAGTCTCCTAGCAATCCCCACTACCTGCTGGTATGCAATGTCCATCTCCAACTCTCAGGCCATGCTAAATCTGATACTAGGGTTGAGCCCCTAGATGATTCGACGGACCCGCTCTCGAACAGTAGCAACTGTGGCTGGTACATGCCTAGACAAATCACTGAACCGAACCGTATACTCAGACATGGTCACAGAACCCTAATGCAACTGCTCAAACTCTGCGTGCTATACATCTCTGAGACTCTAGGGAACGTACTCCCTCAAAATAATATCTGAGAACTGAGTCCAAGTAAGAGAAGTTGCCTCGGCCGGACTACCTAACTCATATGCACGCCACCACAGATATACCGCTCCCCTAAGCTGGAATGCAGTGATGAAAGAAGCCCCACTAGACTCTGCAATACCCATACTAAATAGGATACAGTGGCACCCTCAAGAAAACCCTGGGCGTCCTCTGACGCCAAGCCACTAAAAGTAGGAGGGTTGTACTTCGTGTACCTCTCGAGCCTGAGCCTCTCCCCCTCAGAAACTATTGCCCTAACCTGAACAGGGGCTACCGGTTGCAATGGTATGACCTCTGGAACCTGGTGGACCTGAACTCGCTGCTCTGGGTTACGGGCAGAGGGAGTCTGTGCTCCTCCCCCAGCCTAAGATATGGCAGGAGCAAGTGGGATCAACCCTGCCTGAGCTTAAGTACCAAACATGCTCAAAAACTGGGCAAGGGTCTCCTGAAGAGCTGGTGCACTAACAGGCATCTCAGGTGCTTGCGCTCCGACTAGAGCTACTGGTGGCTCCTCTGTAGCAGCTCGGGCGGGTGCTCTGTCTGCACCACGTGGACGCCCTTGGCCTCTAACCCAGCCTCTCGCGGCTCTAGCAAGGGGCACGGGTGTCTGGTCATCTGATCCGGCTATACGTGTCCTCACCATCTATGAGTGAATACAAAGACAGAAGTTTAGAATCCTAAAGTCAACAATTTCGCACGACAAGGAATCAAAGAAGTGAAATTTTTCCTAACAATTCCATAGCCTCCCGAAAATAAGTACAGACGTCTCCGTACCAATCCGCGAGACTCTACTAAACCTGCTTGTGACTCATAACACCTATGAACCTAGATCTTTGATACAAACTTTTCACGACCTATGTTTCCTTCCGTAGGATGTCGTGACAGCACCTACTCTTTAAGACAAGATAAGCCTAACAATATGCGGAAAGAACTGAAATAACGACTAAAATCTCAACATCAACAGATATATATATATATATATATATATATATATATATATATAACTAAAAATAGTCGCTCGGCATATACAAGTAAATTTGCAACTCAGAGTAAGAACAACTCCCAAAACCTGGTAGTTATAAGCCACAAACTCTAAAGGAAGTACTAAATATCTCTATACATCAGAGTCTAAAGAGAATCAGGAAAATAACATAATAAGGATAGAGGGGGGCTCCAAAGTCTACAGACCTGGCAGATATACCTTGAAGTCTCCAAGCAGCAGCAGCAGCAGAACACTCTGCTATAGAGGCTAGTAAGATATACCTGGGTCTGCACAAAAACATGTGCAGAAATATAATATGAGTACACCACAATGGTACCTAGTAAGTGCCAAGCCTAACCTTGATAGAGTAGTCATGAGGTCAGGACAGGGCCCTATTGGAATATAAGAAATAAGGCAGAAGGTGAATGATATAAATAAATGGAAGGTTAATGAAACAATAAGAATGTACGGAAAAGCAACAGCACGGAAGAACAAGAAGACAATTACAACACATAAAGGAACGAACATCTTACAAGTTAAGGAACAACAACAACAACAAACAATAAAGCAAATAGAGGAAAACAGTAACCGCAAGGCAAAAACCTCGTGCCACAACAATAATCTGCCTGGCAGAAACCTCGTGCCACAATAACACTCCGCACGGCAGAAACCTCGTGCCACAATAACAGCCCGCACGGAAGAAACCTCGTGCCAAATAACACTCCTCATGGAAGAAACCTTGTACCAATAACACTCTGCACGGAAGAAACCTCATGCTAATAATACTCCGCACGGAAAAAACCTCGTGCCACAACCAAACAGTCATCTCAACAAGAATCACGAAAGTCAACACATAGTAAGTGAAACAATAATATTACAAGCAAGGAATCCTACAGTTAAAGAACGAATACGGACAGGGTGAGTAGGTAATTAGACTAAGCATGTTGTACAAATTGCAATTAAGAGATGAGACTCATAGACATATGAAATTAGGCTAAACATGATGTATACACGTGCTAGAATAACTCAATTAAGGCATAAAAAGGAACCTACTTAGCAAAGATCGAAATTTCAACATTTAGCTTGTGTACGCACTCGTCACCTCACGTACACGGCACTCACATATCACAGATTGTTACAACAGTACCAAATTCTAAGGGAATTTACCCCACACAAGGTTAGACAAGTCACTTACCTTAAACCTCGCTCGATCAATCAATAAAAATGCCTTTCCCTCGACTTTCCGAATCCGAACTACCCAAATCTAGCCAAAAGCAATTACATACAATAAATATAACTATAAGAAACTAATCTAATTAATGCAATTGTGACTTCAATAAAGAATTAGAAAATTGCCCCAAAAAGTCTACCCGGACCCACATCTTGAAATCGGGTAAAAGTCACAAAATCCGAATACCCGTTCAACCACGAGTCCACCCATACCAAAATTACTCAAATCCGATACCAAAATCTCGATCAAAACCTCAATATTCGGTCTAAGAAGTTTACACCTTTTTCTCCCAATTTCTCAACCTAAATCCTTAGTTAAATGAAGAAATCAATGATAGATTAGTGAAATATAATAAAAAATGAGTCAAGAATCTTTACCCAAATGACTTCCTTGCAAAACTCTCAAAAAATCGCCACAAACTGAGCTCTCTAGGTCCAAGAATCAAGGTGAAATCAAACCCTTGAAACTAGGCCTTTTCTGCCCGATGAATTAACATCTGCGAAACCCACAGCCGCATCTGCGGCTACGCACCTGCGGAAATTCCATCACAGTTGCAGTTCGAACTTAAGCCCAGAAGACTCGCACCTGCGGACCTTTTAGCGCTTCTGCAGACATTGTCTGCTTCTGCGATCCAAGGCCTCCCTGGCCATATCCGCTGCTTCGATGGATTCTCCGCATCGACGTGTCCGCTTCTGCGGCACATGGACTGCACCTGCGGTCCCAGATTGTCATGGCAAAACTCGCTTCTGCGGCTCGAGGGCCGCTCTTGAGGTGCCACTGCGACCCAAAATGCGCAGGTGCAATTGCACCAGAAGCAGCAGTGCTTCAGCGATGCACCAAGTCCAATTTTGTTCCAGATTCAAATCCGAATCACACCCGCGGCCCCCAGGGCCCCATCCGAATATATCAACAAGTCTTAAAAGATCATACAAACTTAGTCGAGCCCTAAAATCACATCAAACAACACTAAAATCATGGATCGCGCCCTAATTCAAGCTTAATAAATTTATAAACTTTTAACTTCCACATTCAATGCCGAAACTTATCAAATCACATCCGATGGACCTCAAATTTTTGCGCACAAGTCACATTTGACATTACGGACCTACTCCAACTTCCAGAATCATAATTCCACCCCGATATCAAAAGTTCCGCTCCAGGTCAAACTTCCCAAAAATCTTCCAATTTTCCAACTTTCGCCAATTAACACCGAAATGACCTACGGACCTCCAAATCAACATCCGAACATGCTCCTAAGACCAAAATCACCATACAGAGCTATTGGAACAGACGAAACTCCATTCCGGAGTCGTCTTCACACAAGTCAAGCTACGATCAACTCTTACAACTCAAACTTCAAACTTAGGGACTATGTATCCCATTTCACTCTGAAACTCTCCCGAACCTGATACCAAGCACCCCCAGCAAGTCAAGTAACCATAAAATGAAATAGAGAAAGCAGTAAATAGGGGATCGGAGCTCATACTTTCAAAACGGCTGGCCAGGTCGTTACACTTATATTGTAATTGACCTTCAACAATACATGCATGATCACCCAACTACACCTAACCAACAACTACATCTAACAACCCATCTCCCTATTTTTTACAACACCCAACTCAAGTTTGAAGAGCTTATGGTTTCCAATAACTATACCATAACCTACAATTACATTATTGAAGATTTCATGAGAGCTTGGGATGAAACCTTACTTTGCTAGCCGAAGACCTTTTAAGTTTCTCCCCTCGAATCACCAAGAATTGAGTAAGAAATTAAAGTGTAAAAGTGTTGGAGCTCCTCCCTCTCTCTCTCTCTCAAGGATGGTTCTCTCTCTCAAAATAGATAAAAAAATTTCCTTCTAAAACTTGATCTTGGCCTTTTTATTAGGAATAGCGTCAGATAAAAATATTTTCAAAAATTCCCCTCCGAATTAGATTTGCAATCTTGAAAAGGACCGTATATCGCCTCCACGGTCCACCAAATGGTCCTCCAAAAGTTTGAAATATACTGGTTGGATATGTGGTCCGCACTTCTATTTTGCGGTCCGCACATTGGGCGTCCTTCAAAATTCCCTAGGTGCCTTGACCATTTTCGCGCTGTATTGCGGCCCACGAAACCACTATTTGGTCCGCATTATCCACCGCGAAATTCCCCAAACACTGGCACGCTTCTGACTCATTCTGTGACGGTTCTGCATTTAGCGAAGCTGATTCGCGATCCGCATAATTGACCACAGAATCATGCTCTTAAGCTGGTTCTTTTGCCCACTTCGCGAAGCATTGTGCGGTCCACAAATCCGTATCAACAACCTTCCGAACATCTTAGCTTGTCCTAGACACTATACAATCTTAGTTCCGTGACGAACTTTTATAGAGCCTTACATTATAATTATTAACCCGATATCGAACCAACCGATATCTTATCGGCTGTCTAGCGGATTAGTACATTAAAAATTAATAATCGGTAAGCCGAATCGTTAAATGTAAATATCCGTCCGATCCATCCGATAAGCAGGCCTACCTAATATGGACACTTCAATGGATATTCGTCAATCGTTCTATATGCTGACTAAAATTAGAGTAATCATGTGAGATCAAGTGCCAAAATAATATTTTGTCGAGATTTGTGGTTGCAATATTGAAGATGAGATGAAAAGAACAACACCAACTTACCAGGAAGGAAAGAAATTGTTGAAACTCAACCTCAGAAGAGAAGACGAATAAAAAGTTGCGATAAGATGGTTGTGTAACAAGGTCTGAATGCAAGATTAAATGATTTCTAGGAAAAGTGATCCAATTAGTCCCTATAATGAAGAACAGCTTTCTTCCTTTAATGAGTAAATTTTGATCATTCAATCTTGTGTATGCAAAAGTTAACTTTATTTTTTTTTGTTACGTAAAAATCATCTAACTTTATTACCTAAAAATCACTTTTCTTTCTTCTGTTACACAAAAATTATTCTACTTTACTCTATTTATCACAGAAGTCACCTTGACCATATTTTATAATACTTTTACTTGAAAAATCTATTATGTCCTTGACATTATAAATCCTCTCATTTATGTAATACCTTCTATATTATATACTATATAATATATTTTACATAAATATTTTACTTATAATTAAAAAACTTTAAATTATTTTATTTATTATTTTTATAATAAATACATTTAATTTTTCTATGATACTCAATTTGTTTAATCATAATTAAACATGAACATATGTTAAATATAAAAATGATGAAAAAAATATTTATTTTAAATAAAAAACCAGATTTGTTTAATAAATGATAGTTTTTCATAGTCAATAAAATATTTGAAAGAAGTTTCAAAGATATTTGCATTTAATATTAAGTTTTTTAAAGCTTTATCTGTTAATATTTTTTATTTGAAAGTATTAATCTGAGGTGCCATTTTGCTAAATGTGAGTATTTTATTTATTAAATTAGTGGATATGGCTTGGTTGATAAATCAATGAGCTTTGATTTTTTAATTTTCATTAAATATATTTTATTAAGCATGATTATGAACGTGGACTTGAGGTTTGTTCACGATAATGTTACTGATAAATTTACTAATGCTTTATACATCCTGAAAATTAATATTGAGAAAAAATTAAATGTACGAATATATTATAAAAATAATAAATAAAATAATATTAAGTTATTTTAAATTATAAGTAAAATATCTAGATAAAATCATATTATATAGCGTATAATATAGAAGGTATAACATAAATGAGAGGATTTATAATGTCAAGGGTGTAATAGACTTTTCAGGTAAAAGTTTGTAAAATCTGGTCAAAGTGATTATCGTTATAACTAGAGCATAGTAAAATGATTTTGTGTAACAAAAGAAAGAAAAATAACTTTTGGGTAATAAACACAAAGTTGAATGACTTTTACCTAACAAAAGAAAAAAATGACTTTGGGTAATGAACACAAAGTTGAATGACCACTCATAAAATTTACTCTCCTTTAATGGATAATAATTCCAACTTTTGTCATAGACTTACCGAAATCCATCATTCTCAAGTTAAGTGAAGACGGAGGAGAGGCTCTGCAGGCGCATGTTTAGCGAGGTTTAGCTAACATACGCCTCCGCAATGGCTAGACAAAGAAAGAAGCTTCCATCACCGTCGGGAGCTAAGGATAACGAAGGAAATATGGAAACACCTGCTCAATCTCAACCTGGGCAATGGTTAACGGGTATAGGAAGTGCACCCACTGTTTTTCACAACCCAGCTCAAGGTTTGGAAACTGACGGAGCGATAATTACGCCGGACACCGGAATTCAACAGAAACGGCTGCCATTGACGTTTGGAAGTTTTTTACCACAAGAATTTCAACCAGTTATGGAGGAAATTGAGTGTGAAGGGGAACAAACCATAAAATCTAACTTTTCGGCAATGGAGAAAATGGAGGAATCGTTAGTTCATCGACGATTGCAATTTTCAGCAACAGGAAGCAATGGCACCTTTAGAGAAAATTTGAAATAAGGATGAAGTATATACCATGCAGAAGAATCGAAGCTCACAAATGGGTAAGGCTTTGAACTATGTCCCTCCTACTATACGAGAAGGTACATTTATTGTGCAAATTGAGGCAGAAGACACAAGGGAACAGGAAATTTACTGGAGTACAGCTCTGATTGCTTATGTTTTGGGTGATAACCCTTATAAGAAATCAATGGACAATTATGTGACTAATGTTTGGAATTTCGTAGAAAAGCCCCAAATCCTTTATCATGATGAAGGATATTATATTTTTAGATTCCAAAACATTGAGGAGAGGGATCTGGTTTTACAAGCTGGGACGTATACTTACCACAATAAGCCACTCATCCTGCAGCATTGGAGCATGGATTTTAAGTTCGACCCAAGGTGTGTGAGTGTTATTCCTCTATGATTCAAATTTCATGGGCTTCCACTGGGTTTTTGGTCCATAGAAGCTTTGAGCAAATTGGCAAGTGTTGTTGGGAAACCTCTCTACACGGACAGAATTACTGTTGAAATGGAGAAGGTATCATACGCAAGAGTACTTGTTGAAGCTGATGTTTCACATCCTCTACCTGATAGTTTTGAAATGCAAACTCCAAAAGGGGTTATCAACCAGCAGATTGAATATGATTGGAAGCCTAATTTTTGTTTCGGATGCATCAGATTTGGACATAATTCAAATCAATGTTGGTTGAAGGAAAATCAGGAAATGGTAGAGAAGTTCAAAGAACAGCCAAAGAGAAGAAGGAATAAAGAAAAGCAAAATAAAACTAATCTGAAATGGCTACCAAAGGAGCATAAGGGGAATGAAGCTGGTCCATCAGGGGTGCAAACAGAAATGGAGAAACAACCTATGGTTGAGACAGAAGGTTGTAATCAAGTGGCAAATGACAAGCATGATGAACCAGATCAGAAGAGTCAGGATGATAGAGCAAACGTCAAAGGGAAGGATATTCAACAAGTTCCAGATGCATTGATCAACTCTAGCAATAGATTTGAAATATTGCAGATGAATGACACAGACATAATACAAGGAGCTTCACCCAAAAATGAACCTTTGTAATTGGAATGTAAGGGGGCTGAATAATCCCTACAAACAGAAGGAGTTGAGGCTCTTTCTGAGGAAGTATAAGGTGGATTTTATTGGGTGTTTGGAAACAACAGTTAAAGAGAAGAAGGCTACTAGAATCTTGAAGCAAGCTGCCAGGGATTGGAGGGCTTGTTGCAACTATAATGCACATCCAAATGGTAGAATTTGGTTACTATGGAAGAGTAATATAAATGTCCAGGTGTTAGTGGTTGAAGATCAGTTCATACATTGTGAAATTCAAGAGATAAGCTCCAATTTCAAGGCTATGGTAACTGTAGTTTATGCAAGCAATGACATTAATCAAAGGAATCAACTGTGGAGGAAGCTCATTCAGATAGGGGCTAATATTCAAGACAGTTGGTTACTAAGTGGGGATTTCAACAATGTTCTTCACACTGATGACAGGATAGGAGCACCAATTACACAAGCAGAAACCCAAGGCTTTCAGGATATGATAAATACATTACAGCTTTCTCAGGTGAAGAGTTCGGGTTGGTACTATACTTGGTGCAACAAGCAACAACCTGATAAAAGAGTGTATAGTAGGATTGATTGGGCTTTGGGCAACTTTGACTGGCTACAACAGTATAACCACATAGCCTTGCTCCCTCTGCTATTGTAGATTTAGGTATGGCCACAACTTGATTGCTTTAACTGTTCATTTTCAACAAACCTCCAAGTACAAAAGCCATTATAATACCAAGTAAAAGTCCAAAACTAGCTTCTTGAAGTTTAGGAACCATATGCCATTTGTACCAGAATGCCATTAGAACCATATCAAACTTAAGTGCAATCATTTCTATCTTGCTTACACTACTAGAAATTCGGGTTTTAGCGACCACGAAAAGCGACCGAAGTTGGTCGCTTATTGGCCAAAAAGCGACCAAACAGGCGTGGTCGATATTAAGCTGGTCCCTTTACCTTGGGGACCAAAGTTGGTCGCCAATTAGCGACCAACTTTGGTCTCTCAGGTAAAAGGACCACATTTTCCGGGTAAAGAAAATAGCGACCAACTTTGGTCGCTACAATATTTTAATATTATTGTTTTGGCGACCAAAGTTGGTCTCTTACTGTAAAATTACATTTTTTTTATTTATTATTAATCATAAAATAGCGACCAACTTTGGTCTGTAAAAAAAATATTATATTTTAAAATCTGGAAAATAGCGACCAAAGTTGGTCGCTTTACTATAAATATTTTAATTTTTTTAAAATAATCGACCAAGTTGGTCGCTAACTTCAAGTAATTTAATTTTTTTTTTTAGAATAAGCGACCAACTTTGGTCGCTATATTTCCAGAAATTGTTATTTTTTTAATAGTATAGCGATCAAAATTGGTCGCTTTTTGTGAAATCTGGGTTATATAGCGACCAACCTTGGTCGCTATTTTCCAGAAAATTATTTTTTTTAATAGAAAAGCGACCAAATGGCGACCAACTCTGGTCGCTTTTCTTGGTATATTGCTGGCAGGAACTGCCTGTTTTGGCAGCTACACCACCTGTCGGCTTACCAAAATTCCTAAATAGGCATTTTATGCCAACAACAACAACAACAAGCAACAACAACAACTAAAAAGCAACAACAACAACAACAACAACATAGTAACAATATTATAACCAACAAAGTATAAAGTTCAATAGAACTTTATACTTTAAGCTAACCAAACTAATAAGTTAACTGTTATTACAGAACTATTCGAAAACAGATTGTATTTGTCTAGTAGAAAGTGTATAAAATTCAAAGATTGTTCTGTACATCATTATCATCACCGTCTGATGAACTTTCTTCACCATGACGGTATCCAGAATGGGCTATTTGTAGAGGATGGGAAGAACGATCACGGGGAGGACGGGAGGAACGAGCACGGGAAAGGCGAGCCTCTGACGATGACTCACGAGACCGGGGAATCGGAAAACTGCCAGAAGCTAGGAGAGATTTGATCTGCTCTTGCATGCCCTTGCACTGAGCTTGCATGCCAGAGTACTGCATATCTCTAAGCCTTTCTCTCTCCTTGGCGGCTTCTAGCTCGGATGTGAGCTTTGCCACAGTCTCCCGCATAGAGGAGAGGCTCTCCCCATCAAGTTGCTCGGCTTGGGGGGAAGTCCCTATTCCTTGCATTCCACACTTATAGCGATGGAATTTCTTATTAGGAAGCCCGTATACCTTCCCCCATTTTGGACCGCCAGCAGCCTGCGTCCACATTCTCTCAGCATCCTCGTCCGATAGTTGGATTGGCGCGCCGGACTCATTAGGTGGCTGACTGCGTATGAATTGCTCCACTTCAGCTGTGAAGCGACCCTATAAGAAAAATAATATGTGAATTACTATTTCAAAATTTATATAAAAGTAAATCAAATTTTTTAATGAAAAGTGAAAACTTACATGTACAGTCGAGGCTCGGCCCTCGACCCACCTTTCTTGGTCCGTCTCTTTCTTCTTCTTCACAATATGAGTCTCCTTGAAGAGCTCATCTTGGTTCATCGGATGCCCCAACTTTTTTTCCTGAAAACTCATAAATTTTAGTTAATAAACAGAATACATATACTTTGAAAATTAAAATAAATTAAGCAATTACGTACCATTCTTCGTTTTATCGTCCCTAGGCTGATCGCACCTCCAGTGTGCAAGGATCCTCCCTTCTCAGATGCCCGGGCTTTCTTTCCTTTTTCGCTCTTCTGTAAGAACTCTGCGGTAAGCCATTGCCTTTGCAAATCATCCCATAAATTCTGAAGCAACCAGCCAGGCTTCTGGTTCAACCGCCTAGCTTTGGAGAAACAATGGGACAACCGCTTTCGAGCTTTTAGATGGAAATTTGCAGCCACTTCCGCGCTATAGCGGTGTTCCCATACACACTTGCTCTGTATTTCAAAAGTCAAGTATTATATGGAAATATCATATTTAGATGGAAATATCATAAAAGCTATATTCGATATATTATACTTAGCTTTTATTAGCTAATAATTATTCAAAAGTTAAGTGCATTAACTGCTGATAATATAGTATATTAGTGCATTAGGTAATATATATATATATATATATATATATATATACTATGCAATAAGTATTAGTGCATTAGCTAATAAAAGCTAAGTATTAATGCGCTTAAATTTTCATTAATTATGTATTAACGCACTAAGCTTTTATCGAATATATATAAAAGCTATATTCGTTATATATAAGCTAAATTCGATATAATATTAGCTAAATTCGATATATATAAGCTAAGTTATATTCTATAATACATATTTAGATGGAAATATCATAAATATAAATAATTATACTGCTTAAAAGAACATTTATACCTTAAATTGATTGAAGACTGCCTCCTTCAGCGAGAATGGGAATTCACTCCAAGTCGCATAAGGACCATCATAAAGCTTTCTGGTGGCTTTGGTGATGATCCTTGTAGTAATATTACTAGGGATGAACCTGCAATTTAATAAAAAAAATACATTAATATCTTAGTAAAACTGTACAAAACAATAAAAGTAAAAATAAGAAATAACCCTTACCCGTTACCCTCAGGGACTATGATGATCCTGCCATATTCATCATAATGCACCTCCTCGTCATCATCAGCATCATCGTCCGAAGCATGTATATCGGAGGCATGTGTGGAAGGTGTAGGGGGGTCAGAGCTAGTATCTCGCAGGCGAAGGCCTGCAATAGATGGAGTCCCAGATGAAGATGGCTGCGAGCCCTGGGAGTGCGACATAGCTGTATGGGCCGCAAGTGGACGTGACATTGATAGCTGTGACCCGAGTGGCTGTGACATGGATGGCTGTGATCTATGTGGATGTGACATGGATCGATGCGATCCATGAGATGCTGATGGATGCGATCCACGTGGTAGTGAGACAGGTGGACTGTATGTAGGACGTACAGTCCTATGGCCCTGTGAAGAAAGACCTGGTGTCTGCACGAAGGTGTAGGGCTGGTGATGCGGTGGCAGATCAGAATAGCCCTGGGGTGGAGGCCCAGACATAGGCATAGGCACAGGCATCTGTGAAGAGGCAGGAAGGGATTGAGTAGTATCTTCTACCCTCCTCTTTGGTTTCCTAGCCTTTTCTCGACCCCGAGAACTAGTAGGATCACTGTTACCTCGACCCTTGCCTGTCATCTGCATAATATAATACATAGTTAGATTGAAACATATAAAGAAACTAGCTATAAACGAGAGTTATTAAAGAAACCAACTTCTTAAAGCTCATCGACGTATAGTTCCTCGTCCGAGAATTCTTCTTCCTCACTAGTTTGAGCTTCATCAGTTGATTCTTCTTCCTCGTTTTCTATAATTCTTACTTCATTTATATCAACTTCTTCCAATATGTGTTCAGGATGTTCCAAATCATTTTCTAAAACTTCGTCCACTATTTGGTGAACACTGGAGATATTGTTTTGATATGCAACATCGAACACATTCTCGACTTCTACCCTACCCACAGGCTTAGTTTTTATTACAACCCACCGATCAGACTTATTCTGCCGCAATGGATAAGGAGCATAATACACTTGCCTAACATCATGTGCAATTATGAAAGGATCATTGCGATCATACTCCCTCGTATGATTAACCTCAATTATGTTGTATTGATTGTGTACTCTTGTACCTCTTGTTGGATGTGGGTCAAACCACATGCATCTAAAGAGTATCAATTTCTTAAATGGCCAACCTGTATATTCTAGTTCTATTATTTCTTTGAGCACACCATAATAATCAATATCTCCATCTTGGTTGCCATCACCACCTTGAACCCACACCCCACTATTGTTGCTATTTTTATTTTTAGAGCAATCCTCTGTATGAAACTTATAACCATTCACAACGTACTTAGACATTGTTGTGACCTCAACCCCAGGTCCCCAAGATACATCTTTTAAAAATTGATTTACACCATTATTTGGATCATTTACCTACATATCGTTAAAAAAATTCATAAGTTAGCATAACTTCCAAACATTGTTTACCTACATAGTGTTAGAATATTTTAAGGAGAAACTTACAAATTGTTTGAACCACGTATCAAATCTCGTATATACAGCATCATGGACAAATTGACCCACAAAGTGACTGTGACACATCAAATATTTTTAGTAGTTGCATTGAGATGTAATCACAGTAATTTTTATATTTGATAACTACTAAATCAATACTTACTTGAGATATGGTACAACTTTGGGATAATTTAGCAACACGTGAAGTGTAGCTGACTTGAACTCCATATCACTCAAACTTCTCTTTCTACCATCCTTAGAACATCGGCCTGGTTGATTGAATATGGACATAGGCGGATATAATGGATCATTCCTAAGGTCGACCGTGTGCCTGTTGGGCCTATTCCTAGCACATGGCACATTACTCTCAAAATAATAAGAACAAAAATGAGCAGTTTCCTTCGCAAGATAAGCTTCGCATATAGATCCTTCAATCATATTCCTCTGCTTAACAAATTGTTTGCATTTGCCAATTGTCCTACATAATTTCAGGTTAGCCAAGAACATTTGTTTAAATTAAAACAGAAAATTACATCAAACTTAAAATATTACCTCTCAAAGGGATACATCCATCTGCATTGAACAGGCCCTCCAAGTCGTGCCTCGTGTACAAGGTGGATTGGAAGGTGTTCCATCACATCAAAAAACCCACATGAAAATATCTTTTCCATCTTAGTAGAAGTTATACGAATGTTCTGATCCATCCGGAGTAGGTTTTCTTCCCTTAATGTGGAAGAACACAAGTCTTTGAAAAACAAACTAATCTCTGTGATGGGTTTCCAGATTCGTTCAGGCAAACCACAAAATGCAATAGGCACTAAGGTCTCCATGAAAACATGACAGTCATCCACCCAGACAACATTCCATACGTAGGAAAATCGTTAATTGTCCACATTAAATTAGCACGCAAAATAAAATTCTGCTTGGTTGATATGTCATATGTTTCAACACCATCGTACCACAATTGTTTTAGCTCATCAATCAAAGGTTGCAAATATAAATCAATCAAACTGTTCGGATTACGTGGACCGGGGATAATACAATTTAAGAATATATATGGACTAGTCATGCACAACTCGGGTGGTAGATTATAAGGTGTAAGAAAGACAGGCCAACATGAATATGGTGTGGCAGATACAGAAAAAGGCATGAAGCCATCCGCACACAGACCTAATCGAACATTTCTTGGTTCACTAGCAAAATCTGGATATGTCCTATCAAAGTGCTTCCAAGCTTCTCCATCTGAAGGATGACACATAACACCAGGTGGTCTTCTATTTTCAAAGTGCCATCTCATATGAGGAGCAGAACTCATCGACGCATATAACCTCTTTAACCTAGGTATAAGAGGTAAATAATGCATCGAATTGATAGCGACCATATTCCCACTGGAAAGCCTCTTGAAATGAGGCTTTTCGCAAAATTTACAACTGTCCAAACCTGCATCATCTTTATAATATAGCATGCAACCATCTTCACAACAATCAATTCTCATTGACGAAAGTCCTAACTTTGAAACTAATCTCTTTGCCTTGTAGAAATCACCAGGTAATTCGGTATTAGGGCCAACTAGTTTACGCATAAGGTCAATGAAGGAGTCCATGGCTCCTTGAGAAATATTCCACTCAGATTTCTTACTTAGTAATCTAACTGCAACAGACAACTCAGAGTGCGAACTTCCGTTACGTAATGGACGACTAACTTCCTCTAAAGCTTCATAAAAACGTTTTGCGTCATCATTAGGAGTTTGTTCAATATTTTCATTGGGCTCACCCCCTAAGTGCATCCCAAAAGCATCCGCAACCATATCATGAATTCTAAAATCACGATTTGTATTCTCCACCGACCTACTACTTTCACCCACAACCATGTTATGAAATATCCCATGGCTACCATCGATCTCTCCGTGATTAGTCCACACAAAGTAATTTTCTATAAACCCCCTTCTATAAAGATGATGCTTAACTTCCGCCGGTTGTCCAAACTTCATACAGTCGCACCTAACACAAGGGCACCTAATTACTCCTTCATTTATGTATGGCGGAAGTGACATTGCATGTCTAATAAATTCATCAACCCCTTCTACAAAATCCTCCCGCAATCCCCGTCGATTAGGATAATTTCTATTGTACATCCAAGTACGATGTTCCATCTATATAAATAAAGCAAGAACAAATTAATTTAGTTAATTCAAGTATTTATAATGTATTCTTATTTAGGACAATGTATTTACAAGTACTCTTATTTAGGTATTGCTAATGTATGAATTGTTTCTTTTCACAATTTAACTCAATATAAATTAATACAAGAACTAAAAGATCATAATTTCTACCTTAATTTCATAAATCTAATGTAGTTCAAACCAAAAACCCTAATACTAAATAGACAAAAATTCTGAAAATTACATAAAATTATATAGCAAAAATTAAAAATTAAAAAGCTAAGAAGGTAGATTACTAACCTTGGTAGATTAAAGGAGGATTAAAAAGCAGTGGTGGAAAGGGGTGGGGGACAGCGGCTCCGGCGATAGTGGTAGCGGCGGCTCCGGCGACAATGGTAGCGGCAGTAGCGACTCCGGCGATAGTGGTAGCGGCGGTAGCGGCTCCGGCGACAGTGGCAAGGGGTGGGGG
>NW_017673085.1:17159-21149 GCF_001879085.1 Nicotiana attenuata | reverse complement strand
TATATATATATATATATATATATATATATATATAAGCTATATTCTATATAACATTACCTAATACACTTATACTTAGTACAGAGTATAGCGTAAGTGTGTATATATATATATATATATATATATATATATATATATATATATATATATATATATATATATATATATATATATATATATATTCGATATACTATTAGGTAATATACTTATACTTAGTGCATAGTATAGCTTAAGTATATATATTATATATATAAGCTATATTCGATATAGCATTACCTAATACATGTCACGACCCGGATTTTCCACCCTCGGGAGTCGTGATGGCGCCTACTATTAGGAGCTAGGCAAGCCAACTATTTATTATCTCTTTTAGCAAACCTCGACATTTATAAGAACAACGAAGCATTTAATATAAAAGCGGAAGTCTCAAATATAAATAAACGGAAAGCAATGCGGAAGTTCAATACAACTCTACCCCAGAACTGGAGTCACAAATTCACGAACGTCTAGAGAATGCTAAATACAAGGTCTGAATAAAAACATAATTCTGTTTGTTCCGGTGCAAAGGATAACAAACTAAAGTAAAGATAGAAGAGACTCCGGGCCATGCGGACGCCAGCAAGGCTACCTTGGGATCCCTGGACTGAAGTCAGCTCCCAAAACTCCTACTGCTGTCCAAAAGCTGCTCCGGCACCGTGATCTGTGCAAAAAGATGCACAGAGTGTAGCATCAGCACAACCGACCCCATGTGCTGGTAAGTGCCTGGCCTAACCCCGGCGAAGTAGTGACGAGGCTAGACCAGACTACCAAACAAACCTGTGCAGTTCAATATATATGTATGCAATATAAAGGTATACAGAAATTAACCAGTCAAGGGGGAGGGGAAGCATGCTGTAGGGGCTGTAACAGTTCAAGTATAAAATCAATAATTGAGGAATGAAACAGTACAACTACAATAGCAACGATAGTAGGAAATCAACAGTTGCACGGCACCATCCTTCGTGCTTTTACTCTCATTCTCACCCAAACAATCATATAAAGTGCACGGCATCACCCTTCGTGCTTTACCTCACAAAATGATGGCACGGAATGACCCTTCGTGCATAAACACTCATATCATGGCACGGAATGTTCCTTCGTGCATTAGTAATCAAATCAGGGCACGGAATGTTCCTTCGTGCATTAATAATCAAAACAGGGCACGGAATTTTCCTTCGTGCAGTAATATTCAAAACAGGGCACGGAATGTTCCTTCGTGCATTAGTTTCATATCACAATCGTGCACGGCATCACCCTTCGTACTTTATCACTCGTCCTCACCCAAACAACAATCACAAACAATGGGGTGAGGGGATAGACAAACAGTAATAGAAGTCCCGGCAAGGGAAACACAAGTAAACAATTAAATCCCGGCAAGGGAACAACAATAATAACTTTCACATCCCGGCAAGGGAACAACAACAATAACTTTCTCTTTCTTTCTTTTCTTACTCAATAATTACTTTATCATTCGAGCCAACGCTCCAAAGAGTTCACAAGCATAATTCTTTCTCATACTCTTCACATTATATAGAGTTCATCAATTACACGAGGAAGAGTCACAACAAAATAGGAATAAGCACAATATACGGACTCACGGTCATGCTAGACACCAGTGTATAGATACTCGTCACCATGCCAATACACCGTACTCAGTTAATTAGCAATTAGCAAACAAGACTCAACTCCTAATCCCTCAAGCTAGGGTTAAACCAAACACTAACCTCAACTTCCACAGCTAAATCAATCCACAACGACCGCCTTCCCTCTCGAATTCGGCTCCAATTCAATCAAATCTATGAGATAACGACTTTACAAGATTAATATAAGCTAAACAAATCAAACCCAATGCCTAAATATAGTTTTCTAAGCTTTCTTCCCAAAATTCCAAAATCGACCCCGGGCCCGCTTGGTCAAAACTCGAGGTTCGGACCAAAATTAAATCCCCCATTCACCCACGAGCCCAAATATATAATTTTTTTCCAAATTCGACCCCAAAATGAGGTCTAAATCAAGAAAAATCAAAAAGCCCTAACTCTACCCATTACCCCCAATTTCTACCCTAAATTACACGTTTTTAGCCTAGAAATCTAATGGCTGTTAACGGAATTTGAAGAAAATGAGTTAAAGATTACTTACCTAAGAGATTATGGTGAAGAAGCCCTTCAAAAATCGCCCCAAGAGGTGTGGAGAAGAAGAAGTTATGAAATTTTATGATGCGATCGCATCATAAAATAACTGGGCGGATTTGGCCTACGCGATCGCGGACAAAGGGATGCGATCGCATAGAGTAAATGAGGCTGAGCACTGCGATCGCGTACAATATCATGCGATCGCATAGAAGAAAAAGAAGGCTGGGGGGGGGGGGGCTAACACATTGCGATCGCAGAGGAGACAGTGCAATTGCGTAGAACAAAAATGGACCTCTCAAGTTTAACTCTACGCGATCGCCGAAGGAAGTATGCGATCGCGTAGCACAAAAATAGAATCCCTGAAAATTACACTATGCGATCGTGGACTTAGCTATGCGATCGCGTAGAACAAAATACCTGGACACCAGCAGACAGCAGATTCTGCAACTTTTCTTAAGGCTAAAACAACCTCGGAACACATCCGAATCATACCCGAGCCCTCGGGGCTCCTAACCAAACACATGAACTAACTCAACAACATCATACGAACTTATCCGTGCGATCAAATCGCCAAAATAGCATCAAAATCAATGAATTAAACCTCAAAATCATCACTTTTTCATCAAACTTCATAAACTTTCATTTTTAGATATTTAGGTCCGAAACACGTCAAATGACGTCCGATTCCAACCAAATTTCACAGGAAGCGCTTAAGCCACATATAAGAGCTGTACCGGGCACCGGAACCAAAATACGGGCCCGATACCAACACTTTCTAAACCATTTTCATTTCAAATTTCCATAAAATTTTCAGAAAAACAATTTCCTTTAAAAATTCATTTCTCGGGCTCGGGACCTCGGATTTCGATTCCGGGCATACGCCCGAGTCCTATATTTTCCTACGGACCGTCCAATCACGGGTCCGGGTCCGTTTACCCAAAAATGTTGACCAAAGTCAACTTTATTCATATTAATATCAAAATTCATCAATTTTTACATAGAATTTATATTTAAGCTTTCCGGCTACGCGCCCAGACTGCGCACGCAAATCGAGGCAAGCGTAAATGAGGTTTTCAAGGCCTCGGAGACACAGAATGAGTGAGAAAACAGGTGATGACCCTTTGGGTCGTCACATTCTCCACCTCTAAAACAACCGTTCGTCCTCGAACGGACAAAAGAAAGAAGTACCTGAGTCGGGAAATAGATGAGGATAACGGCTCCGCATATCGGACTCAGACTCCCAGGTCGATGCCTCAGGGGGCTGACCTCTCCACTGAACTCGTACTGAAGGAAAACTCTTCGATCTCAACTGTCGAATCTGCCGGTCTAGAATAGCCACCGGCTCCTCCTCATAAGACAGATCCTTGTCCAATTGGACAGTGCTGAAATCTAATACGTGGGCTGGATCGCCGTGATACCTCCGAAGCATGGACACATGAAAAACTGGATGCACGGCTGACAAGCTAGGCGGCAAGGCAAGCCTATAAGCCACCTATCCCACACGGTCGAGAATCTCAAATGGACCAATGAACCTAGGGCTAAGCTTGCCCTTCTTCCCAAATCTCACCACGCCCTTCATAGGCGACACTCGGAGCAATACCCGTTCACCAACCATGAAAGCTACATCTCGAGCCTTACGATCTGCATAACTCTTTTGCCGCGACTGAGCCGAACGAAGCCTATCCTGAATGATCTTGACCTTATCCAAGGCCTCCTGAACTAAATCTGTACCCAATAACCGAGCCTCCCCGGGCTCAAACCATCCGACTGGAGACCGACATCGCCTACCATACAACGCCTCATATGGAGCCATCTGAATGCT
>NW_017673085.1:0-16434 GCF_001879085.1 Nicotiana attenuata | reverse complement strand
TGATGGGTGCTGGTGGTGCACTGAGAGACTGCTGATTAGATAATGCGGCTCAGAACCACTACCGCCCGAAGTACCATGAGAGACCTGGAGAGCTGACAGAAAAGGACTCGGAGGATGGCCTCTACCATAAGAATCTCTACCTCCAGACGAGGTACCACTGAACCTACCTGTATGACGGGGCCTCTTATATGACCCATGACCACCTCCCTGTGCAAGAGCCATCTCAACTCTACGGGCCGCATTGGTCGCCTCCTGAAAAGAAATCTCACTCCCGGCTCCCACTAGCCATCTGGAGACGGATCGGCTGAATCAAACCATCGATAAACCTCCGCACCCTCTCTCTCTCGGTGGGGAGTATAACAATAGCATGGCGAGCTAGATTTATAAACCTGGTCTCATACTGTGTGACTGACATGGAGCCCTGCTGAAGGCGCTCAAACTGCCTGCGAAGAGCATCTCGCTGAGTAACTGGGAGAAACTTCTCCAAAAACAACTCTGCAAACTGGTCCCAAGTCAGAGATGGCGACCCTGCTGGTCTGGCTAAACAATAGTCCCTCCACCAAGTCTTGGCGGATCCAGATAGACGAAAGGTGGCGAAGTCGACCCCATTGGTCTCCATAATACCCATAGTCCGAAGAACCTCATGGCAGCTATATAAGAAATCCTGGGGGTCCTCTGAAGAAGCACCGCTAAATGTGGTGGTGAAGAGCTTGGTGAACGTATCCAGTCTCCACAAAGCATCTGCGGACATAGCCGCTCCATCGCCGGCCTGAGTCACAATACCCGGCTGAACTGCCACAGCTGGCTGAACCGCTGGAACCTGAGCCTGGGGAGCTACCTGCTCCGAGGTACGTGTAGCAGGAGTCTGAACCCCTCCTCCAGCCTCAAAAGTGGCTGGTGCTATTGGAAGCAAACCCGCTCGAGAGACGCTCTCCATAAAGCCTACCAACCTGACCAAAGCGTCCTGAAGAACTGGGGTGGCTATAAACACCTCTGGGACTTGAGCTGGGCCCACCGGAGTTGCTGGGGCTGGAACCTCCTCATCATAATCAACATGAGGCTCCACCTCTGGGACTGCTGCTTGGGGCTGAGCTTTGCCCCTGCCTCGGCCTCGCCCTCTGCCCCTCGTAGGAGCTGCTGCGCGGTAGAAGAGGAAGCACGTGTTCTCGCCATCTGCGAAAGAACAGAGTAGAAAGACAATCAGTATTTGAGAAACAGAATCGCACGACAAGAAAGAACAAAAGTGAAGTTTTCCTAACTCTGTAGCCTCTGGGGGATAAATACAGACGTCTCCGTACCGATCCCTCAGACTCTACCGAGTTTGTCCGTGAGTTGTGAGACCTATGTAACCTAGTGCTCTGATACCAACTTGTCACGACCCGAATTTCCCACCCTCGGGAGTCGTGATGGCGCCTACTATTAGGAGCTAGGCAAGCCAACTATTTATTATCTCTTTTAGCAAACCTCCATATTTATAAAAACAACGAAGCATTTAATATAAAAGCGGAAGTCTCAAATATAAATAAACGAAAAGCAATACTGAAGTTCAATACAACTCTACCCCAGAACTGGAGTCACAAACTCACGAACGTCTAGAGAATGCTAAATACAAGGTCTGAATGAAAACATAATTCTGTTTGTTCCGGTACAAAGGATAACAAACTAAAGTAAAGATAGAAGAGACTCTGGGCCATGCGGACGCCAGCAAGGCTACCTCGGGATTCCTGGACTGAAATCAGCTCCCAAAACTCCTACTGCTGTCCAAAAGCTGCTCTGGCACCGTGATCTGTGCAAAAAGATGCACAGAGTGTAGCATCAGCACAACCGACCCCATGTGCTGGTAAGTGCCTGGCCTAACCCCGGCGAAGTAGTGACGAGGCTAGACCGGACTACCAATCAAACCTATGCAGTTCAATATATATGTATGCAATATAAAGGTATACAGAAATTAACCAGTCAAGGGGGAGGGGGAGCATGCTGTAGGGGCTGTAACAGTTCAAGTATAAAATCAATAATTGAGGAATGAAACAGTACAACTACAATAGCAACGATAGTAGGAAATCAACAGTTGCACGACACCATCCTTCGTGCTTTTACTTTCATTCTCACCCAAACAATCATATAAAGTGCACGGCATCACCCTTCGTGCTTTACCTCACAAAATGATGGCACGGAATGACCCTTCGTGCATAAACACTTATATCATGGCACGGAATGTTCCTTCGTGCATTAGTAATCAAATCAGGGCAGGGAATCTTCCTTCGTGCATTAATAATCAAAACAGGGCACGGAATGTTCCTTCGTGCATTAGTATTCATATCACAATCGTGCACGGCATCACCCTTCGTGCTTTATCACTCATCCTCACCCAAACAACAATCACAAACAATGGGGTGAGGGGATAGACAAACAGTAATAGAAGTCCCGGCAAGGGAAACACAAGTAAACAATTAAATCCCGGCAAGGGAACAACAATAATAACTTTCACATCCCGACAAGGGAACAACAATAATAACTTTCTCTTTCTTTCTTTTCTTACTCAATAATTACTTTATCATTCGAGCCAATGCTCCAAAGAGTTCACAAGCATAATTCTTTCTCATACTCTTCACATTATATAGAGTTCATCAATTACACGAGGAAGAGTCACAACAAAATAGGAATAAGCACAATATACGGACTCACGGTCATGCTAGACACCAGTGTATAGATACTCATCACCATGCCTATACACCGTACTCAGTCTATTAGCAATTAGCAAACAAGACTCAACTCCTAATCCCTCAAGCTAGGGTTAAACCAAACACTTACCTCAACTTCCACAACTAAATCAATCCACAACGACCGCCTTCCCTCTCGAATTAGGCTCCAATTCAATCAAATCTATGATATAACGACTTTACAACATTAATATAAGCTAAACAAATCAAACCCAATGCCTAAATATAGTTTTCTAAGCTTTCTTCCCAAAATTCCAAAATCGACCCCGGGCCCGCTTGGTCAAAACTCGAGGTTCGGACCAAAATCAAATCCCCCATTCACCCACGAGCCCAAATATATAATTTGTTTCCAAATTCAACCCCAAAATGAGGTCTAAATCAAGAAAAATCAAAAAGCCCTAACTCAACCCATTTCCCCCAATTTCTACCCTAAATTACATGTTTTAAGCCTAGAAATCTAATGGGTGTTAACGGAATTCGAAGAAAATGAGTTAAAGATTACTTACCTAAGAGATTATGGTGAAGAAGCCCTTCAAAAATCGCCCCAAGAGGTGTGGAGAAGAAGAAGTTATGAAATTTTATGAAAATCCCGTATAGCTACTGTTCTGGACTTTTAAAAATAACTGGGCGGATTTGGCTTACGCGATCGCGGACAAAGGGATGCGATCGCATAGAGTAAATGAGGCTGAGCACTGCGATCGCGTACAATATCATGCGATCGCACAGAGCTACCAACTGAATGAGGTGAATTGTTCAAGCTGAAACAAAAACTGGAGCCGACAACTATAGTGAAAATGAGGTCACTCATAAATTACTCTTTCTCATTCTTTCTTTGAGTTTATATTATAACTTTCCTTTAATAACTGTTACTATTTCTTTTTCATCTTCCAACATATTATCCTCTTGTATTTATTATGAATACATGTACTACCTTGACATGATCTCTTCCTGTCATTCCATCGGAAATATTTGTGAGCATCAGTTATTCTCTCAGCTTCAATGTAAAGTGCAGGTAAACACATGCCGTCTAAAGCATCTAAATCACTCTCAACGACACCATAAACCGGTTTTAGCATTTTATCAAGCACCTTGTGAGCAATATTCCAGCTCTCATTTTCCATGGGAAGTTCAGCCATGAATGTGTCTTCCAAAGAGTCTATATCATTATAACTTTCGTTTTCCATAAAAACCACATTAAACACATATCGACCAAAACTTCAGCGCTCTCTATGAGGACAGAATCTGAAGGTGATGTTTCGAGGTTAAGCTTACCATTTTTGAAGCACTTCCAACACAAGCGGAGATCTTCATATTTTAGGCGATAGTACCTCCCACTAGAACAAAAAACGAGCACGACTTGTAGTAGTATTCACATGACTCTTCAGATTTTATCCATTTTTTCCTCAATTTGTCTTTCAATTTCTGAAAATGCCTGTGGTTCTCAGCCACTTCCTTCAACTGTTGGTGTAAATGCATTTCGTCAATTGAATGTTTGAGTGAAACAAGTATTTGGATAAGCTCTGCCTGCTTCCGATCCATATCCTCACGCAATTCCTGTTGCGTTTGCTCCATCACAACTCGAAGATCTAATTGTCGAGCTCTCAGATTCTCGTACTGTTTTTGTAAATCCAAAGTTGGATTGCCAGTTACCATATCCACGACTTTCTGAGCTCTGATACCAATTGATACCAAATTATTGGTATCGAGGTGTAGAGAACAATCAGAGAAGAGAAGAAGAGGGGGAGGAGATCAGAGGAGAATAGGAATCAGGGCAATAGAGGGACAGAGAAAAGAGGTTGGGAGAGAAAGAGAATATAGAGAGAGAAATAGTTCATTCATTTATCATTTTGCATACCATAAGGTGTAATACAAGGGGATATATATATATATATATAGGTCCCAGTATATTGAGCTAAGTAGCTATTTCTAATGCTAATCTACTAGCTAACTAATACTCTTACTAGATATTTTGCCAGCTCATGCATCCATGTAGCTTGACTAATTCCCCATCGTTGCTTTACTAACTATTTTACTTGTATCAGATCGGGCCAACCCCACCCCTTAAGGGTGAGCCCTATTAGTATTAGCCATTAATTTGTTCTTAAAACAAAAGCCTATGCTATTAGCTAGGCAGATATGTTCAGGAGTAAGGATACTGAGTTCATTTGCAATTAGATGGAATGAAAAGGAATTACAGAATGATGAGTTTATTAATGCAAAGTTTTATGCTGAAAATAAAATATTATACTACAATTCATATGTCAAAGTTATGTTTTGATCGCTGCCTCTAAATGCTTCTGGTTAAGAACTGTGCATGTGAGAGGTACCATATATTCGACGGATATATAGTCCAAACAAATACACACATTAATTAAGCTGGCGCGCACACTACTCTTATAAGAAAATTCTTGTCAAGAAAACATCCATCGAATGTAAGTTCATACATTGTTAAGATTACACTGCGACGTCAAAGAAGGGTAAAACTGTGTATTCATTTCCCGATCATATCAAGTACCATAATATTCCATCTTTCTGTTGCAAATTTTATCGTAAAAATCAGATTGCCGAGACAAATTAAAATATCGTCCGCTAAATTGAACAGACTACTATTTTTTTCATTATCATTAAAGGGGACAAATTAAATGCAGGGTCGGTTAGGGATACAGTGAAGAGGACCAGCATCAGAAGTTAAAGAAGGAACTTGGGATCCATCAGCAACTGGAAATGACTGTGGTGAAGTATAATTTGGAGTTGGATTTCCTTTTCCTGATGCATTGAAGAAAGCTCCATTCAAGAATTTGTCTTTGGATGACTTCCAATTCCACTGCGCCCACACCGTTGGCAAAGCATATTCCCTATGTGTTACCTGTCAAGAATATATAACGTTGTAATTTCAAAAGTTAGGGCAATTGAAGCTATATGCAGAGGCTAAATCAGGAATTTCGATTATATATATATATATATATATATATATATATATATATATATATATATATATATATATATATATATATATATATATATATATATAGGTAATTTATTTTTATCTTTACACTTAGTGGAATTTTTTACATACACAGTGTAATTTTTTCGGCGAAGGGTGTTCAACTGACCAGCCATAATGGCTACGCCACAGGTTATATGTATGTAAACTTCATCAAGTATAATGATACTAGCTCTACTTAAACATAGTTATAAATAAAGAGAGTATGTAATAGAGAAAATACGATGGGATTTAAACCTTAGGCATTTACCCCAAAACAAACTCACCTCTTTCATGGTCACGTTGTTGGGAGCAATGAAGTAATTCCCTTCACTGAAAATAGTTGGTTCGGAGCTTCCACTAATGGCATGAAGTCCCCAGGGTTCATAATAATTGTTGGCAATATGAACATATCCATATCGAATCCTGCATCATACATACAAATATTCAGCATAAAATGTTAAGAAAATATCAATTTACAACACTTAATTAAAAAGAAAATTAAAAAGGAAAGCAATTGACAAAATAGTTATTCCGTAGGAATGAGAATCTTCTCTCTCATTCTTTGTCTGATGCATGGGTTTACTTAAAGAGGAAATTTCGCTTTTGAATAAACTCACTTTTGGAAACAGGATCTTCGCTTTACTAGAAATCATGTCAATGACAAAAACTTTGGAGGAATAGAATAGTATTCCCTCCGTCTCATATTAACAGTCATGGTTACTAAAAATAATATTAAATTATTTTTCATTTTAGAAGTTCAACACAAAATTGATTTTTTTTTTACCCCCTTAGTAATAATTGTTTTTGAAGATGGAGATAATACATAAATAGAATAAATATTCAATAAAGAGAGATTATATCTTATGACATAAATACGGGTAGAATAGTCCAATCCCTTTCCTAATTAATATTTCTTAAGGGTGTGTAAAAGAGAATCACAACACATAATATGAGACGGAGGGAGTACCTTGGTATTCTATCATTAAGATAAGGACCAAAATGATTGAATGCGATTGTGACATTCATGATCTTGTCCTGATAAAATCCGTCTATGTTCCCCAGCGTCATCACCTGAAATTGCATTGTTATTTACGGAAGAACGACGACATGTACATTTTTGTTATACTGAAAAATTAAAATAAAAAAGAATAAATAAAAAGAGAGAAAGGCACTTACCCAATTATGTTTGAAAAAGATATTGTTTGAGACTGTGATATCATAAGAAGTAAAAAGAATATCGAGGAGACCTTCAGTAGAACGACCAAGAAAACAATGGTCAATCCAAATATTTGAAGAATTGCTTATAATAATAGCATTTCCATCAGTACCAGGCCTAAACACAACCTCAGTAGGACTAATTCTAACATTTCCTTCTGGAGCTTTCAAGCAAATATCAATCTTTACTCCATGAATAATCACATTCTTTATAACATCAATAGTAATACAAGGTCCTAAACCTATTTCAACTTTCGCACCTCTTCCATCTATGGTTTTAAAACTATTAATTATAAGTTCATTTCTCAAATTAATGAGCATATCCTTTTCGAAAATAATCCAAAGTGGTTCGGTTTGAATTACACCATATCGGAGGGTGCCTGGTTTAGGGTTTACAGGGTCATCGTCAGTATCATTTACGACGTAAATTGCTCCCCCTTTTCCCCCCAAGGCACCACTTCCAAAGCCTTTAGCACAATCGGCTAAAGCTTGGCGATTGGTAGACCAATTCGGATCTGATCTCCAACATGAATCTATAGGGTTTAGAGTTTTTCCATGCAAAGAAGAAATGGAAAACAATAGAAGACATGAAAATAATAAGATAGAACTGGGATTCGCCATGGCTTTAGGCTTCAAAAAATATTGGAAATGAATGGAATGCGACTATAACAGTTTGGGTCACCATGTTAGCCTTATATATAATCAAGTCTAAGGAGGTTTTAGATGTTGAATTATGCAAATCTATATTGAGGTTTAATTTATGGATGGTGGGATTTATTGTCATAATTATCTTGCATATTCAAGGATACGTGAGTGAATCCCAGAATCATCTTGCATATTCAAAGATAGGTGATTTTTAATTATGTGTTCATCCATTTAGGTGAATTGTTTATTTTCTACTCTAATTAGCACATGATGAACCGTCCTTTTGATTTTTTTTAATGCTTTTGCAAACCAAGAAAAAGGAAAAAAATTTAAAAATTAACTTTCAAATACAATCTACATATATCAGCTAAAAAGGGAAAAAGATAGAGCAAAACAGTTATTAGTTTAATTGGTGCATGATGAACTACCATTTTGATTTTTCATATTTTGTAAACCAAAAAAGGATAAAATTTAAAAATCAAGATCCAAATACAATCTATATATAACAGCTAAGAAGGAAAAAAAATATAAAGCAAAACAGTTGTTTCTTAAATCTTAGTTTGATCCATAACAGGGGTTGTAGACATATGAAATTTATGGAATTAAAGTCCATATTAAATTCGGATAAATTCCTAAATTCAAAAAATATCAAGTCCAAATATCAAGACTAAATTATTTAAGTCCAAAATATCGATTTAAATTAAATTCAAATTCATTGGGCTAGTCCATTGAGTTGGTATTCAAATGATGAGCCCGCTCCATTAGCCCAAGGTCCATGCCACGTGTCAAATGACATGGCATGCCAAGTCAAATCAATGACTAATAAACTCATGCCACGTGTCTGAGTGAGGTAGCATGCCAAGTCAATAAAAAAAAAAATCAATCAAATATCGTCCAAGTGACTTGATTCAACTAATTACATGCAATCTTGTCACATAACTTTGGTGATAGCCGATCATGTCCAATTCACACTTCAATTAAGGAAATATGAAACGGTCGTTACAAAAATAAACACAATGCGAGTCGGGATCAATTTCACAAGGAGTTTAAAATGGGCGTTGAGGTAAACACTTAAGAGAGAAACTCAAAATAACTAGATTTAGCTTCCAAACAAAGGTGGGTATCACTTTTTCTAAATTAAACTACTAAGAAATTTGAGTAACTAATGAACAAGCAATAACTGAAATATTTTTGAGGTTTTGTCAAATAGAGAAAAAGCCTAGGGTTTTAACCTTAGCCTAGGTGTACACCTAATGGGTAGAGTAAATCTATGTTTGCTTGGTAGATCAAGATTTGTTATGACTCTCAATACACAAGTACTCACCCAATACCTTTCAATTAAAAAGTGATTATCCCCAAATTGGCTCTCTCAAGACCAAACGGGTGGCAATAAAAACAATTGAATATGAGTTCAAATTGGATTATGTATCCATATCTCTAGTTTAAATCCTTTAATTAAACTAATCAATACTTCAACTAGCTTAATTTCTTATTAGCCAAGTTTTCCTAGACTAAATTCATCTTTCTCAAGTAAGAACAAAGTCAAATAGGCATGAATCAATGTTTGCAACTATTCTAACTTCAAAGCATAAACAAGGCTAAATAACAATAACCCTATCAATAGAAAGGATTAATATTAAACATCCATAAGTTTTACACACTAGTGGATCACAACCCTAGATAAAAATTTAGCTACTCATGGTAACGAACATAGAACGATGAAAAAAAGTAGAAATTAAAGACATAAAGCTAAATTAAAATGAAAAAGTAATTGATCCTCTCTAATTGTAGCTCAAAGTTTCCCCAAATAGCTGAGAATAACTGCCAGCAACTGCCACAATACAAAAAGATGCCCTAAAAAAGTTTTTCACGCCTATTTATAGTGCTCCAAAACTTCTGACAAAAATACTCTTTGGAGGGTTATGCGGCCGCATTTCAACATCTGTGATCCGCACTTTGCTTGGTTACTGTTGCGGGTGCTTTCAGTTGGAGGAGTTCCATGGCCGCACTTTAGCTTCTGCGGTGGCACCTCAGCTTCTGCGGCTGCAATTTGATTTCTGCGGGCTGCATTTAAGTATGCTTCAAACTTGTTCAATTGCACATTCTCTTATCTTTTAGGCTTATCAGCGCGAACCTGTTTTGCGGACCAAGTACGAAAGTACTTTTTTAGTTTGCAGACCGCACTTCTACCAAAATTCCCTGAAGCTCCAATTTTTCTTCTGCTGACCGCACTTGCTTTTGCGGCTGCAGATGAAATTCTGCGGACCGTACCTTTCTTAGAACTTCTACTCTTTGCTGAACTTCGCTATATCATCTCCTTTTTAAGTTATTTTTCTTCATTGAGCTCACATTCTCCATCACACCTGCAATTCAATCATTTTCATTAGATTTAGAGACAAAAATCATTACTTTCGAACAAAAACTAAAGCAAAAAGGTACTAATAAATGGTTAAAATCCACAATTATTAACTTTCCCAAACTTAAGTCTTTGCTTGTCCTCAAGCAACTAGATTAGCTCCCTCTTTCCCTCATTGTATGATCATTTCAAGGAGCCACTATAAGTCATTTATACTCAGTTGGGACTAATTATTACCTACAATACTCATGCATTCTAAACAAGGTGTAAAAATTTTCAAAAAGGTGCTACTTGCTCATTTCTTATAATTGTAGTGTGACATTTGAGCCTCAAGAGTTGACTTCATTCATCAAGGATTCTTGTTCTTTCATGTAAATCATGGTGGTCTCTAAAATCTTCCTCTTTTACCTTCTATTTGCAATACTCACTTCAAGTTTCAACACTCAATTTCTAATGCAACCAAGGTTTCACTCTTCTCTCACAAAGGAACGTCTTGGTACCTCTTTTAGATTTCTCAACTTTTCCCCCAAACCTAGGCTTTGAGCCATTTACTACATCTGAGTGCTTAGTAGGGTTTGGTGTCTAGAGAAGATCACGTTCAAAACGGGTAAAAGCTTGTAGCATGGTTATCAACAGAGAAAGGCTAAAGGCTCAAAAGGGGGTTGACTGGGGTTAATGACTATAGGGTGCTAACTGAAAGCACAAGCAATCCAAGGAAAGCCTACAATAATCTTTCAAGCCAAACAAACTTAAAATTTTACGTTGAAGCACATTCAAGGCCAGTTCTAGACTATTCGCTCAAGCACTTGGACCAGCAACAAAACTTCATCTCACCTCTTATAACGACCCGGCCGGTCGTTTTGAGTATTGTAGCCCCTTTCCCCTATTTATTGCTTATTTTGTGCTCACTTGCTGTTACGTAACTTGCTGGGGTAGTCGGTTTAGTTCCAGGGATGTTTCGGAATGAATTGGGACACTTAGTCCCAAGATTGGAAGCCTAAGTTGAAAGAGTTGACCAGATGTTGACTATTGAGTAAATGGCTTTGGAATTGAGTTTTGATGGTTTCGATAGCTTTGTATGGTGATTTTAGACTTAGGAGCGTGTACAGATATTGATTTGGAGGTCCGTAGATGATTTTAGCTTGAAATGGCGAAAGTTGGAAAAATAGAAGTTTGGAGAGTTGAGAAGTTTGACCAAGAGTTGACTTTGTGGTTACCGGGCTCGAATTTCAGTTTCGGAAGTTGGAATAGGTCTGTTGTGTCATTTATAAATTGTGAGCAAAATTTAAGTTTAATCAGAGTTGGTTTGATATGTTTCGGCACTGGTTTTGGAAGTTAGAAGTTCATAAGTTCATTAGGCTTGAATCGATGTGCGATTTGTGGTTTTAGTATTGTTTGATGTGATTTAAGGCCTCGTCTAAGTTTGTATCGTGTTTTAGGACTTGTTGGTATATTTGGTTGAGGTCCTGGGGGCCTCGGCTGTGATTCAGATCATGTTCGGCGCATTTTGAAACTTTGAAGACTGCTAATTCTTCTGTGCTAGTTTCCTTATACGCGATCGAGAGTGGAGGATCGCAATCGCAAAGAGTGTTGTAGTCTGGTGGGAATTTGTGCTATGCATTCACGAGAAGGTGTTCACAATCGCGTATCTTGGGAAGGCAGTGTTACGCAAATGCGGGTGTTAGGTCGCGTTCGCAAAGAAGAAAGGAGGAGGCTGGAGTCCATGCGATTTGTTCTTCCCGATCGCGTGAAGAGGTTCACGATCGCGTAGTGCGATGAGCCAGTGAATCGCATTTGTGTGGGGTTATTCGCGTTCGCAAAGAGTAATTTTGGCAGTTTGTGGATTTGTACTTCGCGATCGCAAAATATTTCCTGCGATCGCGAAGAAGAGCACATGTGCAACATATAAGTGTTCAGAAAAAATGAGGGTTAGAGTAAATTTTCATAATTGGACTTTGGGAGCTCGGATTGAGGCAATTCTTGGAGGGATTTTCTAGGAATTGATTGGGGTAAGTGATTATAATTCTGATTTGTTTAATATACATGAATCTATCATTGTTTTTATCATTTAATTAGTATTTTGGGTTGGAAAAAATTGAAAGAATTATAGAAACTTCATAGGCTAAAAATTGAGGATTTGTAGGCCGAGTTGTGATCGGAATTGAGTAATTTTGGTATGGTTGGACTCGTGGTTGAATGGATGTTCGAATTTTATAAATTTTGTCGGATTCCAAGATGTGGGCCCGGGGTTGAGTTTCTTAGTTGACTTTTGACTTATGTTAAAGAACTTAGCTTTGTCATATGGAATTGATTTCTATAACTTGTGTTGATTGTATCGAGTTGTTTGTGGCTAGATTCGAGGAGAGGCCGATTCGCGAGGCAAGGGCTTGTTGGCGTAGGGATTTGCGCGGTTTAAGGTAAGTAGCACTTCTAAACTTGGTTCTGAGGGTATGAATACCTGAATTGCGTGCTATGTGGTCGATGTTAAGGTGACGCACATGCTAGGTGACGGGCATGTGGGCATGCACCGTAATAATTGTGATCCAATCGATTCCGTGGTATTGTGTAGTAATCAAACCTTGTTGATATTCATGTGATCTCTATGTGTTTGAGTAATTGAGATGCAATCCATGTTAGAAATTATGTTTAAGTTGTACGCTTATCTTGTTGAGACCCACTGGGGTTATTTCTGTTATTGAATTATTTGCTTAGATGGAATTTGGTACTCAGTCATATCCACCATTTGCATATCATATCTTAGTCTCTGTTACTATTTCTTGATGTGTTATATATAATTGTTTGGGCTGATTGGCATGAGGTTTGTGAGCCTGAGAGATTGGAAAGATTGATGACTGAGTTGGGGCCTGAGAGCCGTGTTGTGAGTGAGATTTATGGATCGGGTTACATGCCGAAGCAGACCTTTTAGGCTTTATTATTATGGGATCGAGTTGCACGTCGTAGCAGGCCATATTGGCTTATTATTAGTTCATGGGCAGGGTCCGCCCCTCTGAAGTCTGACATACTAGCAGTGAGCACAAGTACCGTACAATGTTGAATGACTGAGTGTGATGAGCGAGAATTGAGACATTCAGATCGAGTACTGTGAGAGTGTGAGTACATGAGGTTTTCATTATGACGCATCACATGTGACATGCTCATTGACATGTAGATATAGAGATGTAACATTCCTCATATCCGTCATACTTGGCATATTTTATCTGTATTGAGCTTAACTGTTAAACCTGAAGGCATGTCTACATTCTTGTACTGTGTACCAACAGATTTTGAGTTTCTCTGAGATATTATTGTCACATTTCCTGTCCTATATGTATTGTTTAAAAATATCTATTTGGATTGTATTGGTTGAGCTCGTTATTGCCTTCAGCCCAAGGTTAGTATTGTTACTTATTGAGTACATTGTTCGGTTGTACTCATACTACACTCCGCACTTCATGTGCAGATCCAAGTACTTCCGGGCACGGAGGTTGCTAGTGTTGGAGCTTATTTAGTTTGGAGACTATCGAGGTAGTTGCCTTGGCGTTCGCAAACCTTGACTTTTTTTTTATTCTTTTAGTTTTATTTGTACTATTCTACCTTCCTAAACAGTGTTTCAGCAGTCATACCATGTTATTGTATAGATGCTCATGTACTCAATGACACCCGAATTTTCGGGAAATATTGTATACAGTCGTGGTATTTTTCTTATCAGTATTTGTGAGATTTTACTCTTGAGCTTATTTTACTATGTTTCCAAATATAAAGATGTGTGGTTTATTGTGATTGTCGGTTGTCCTAGTACTACGATAGGCGCCATCACGACATGTGAGATTTAGGTCGTGACATCTCTCATGCAAATAGATTGTAAAAGAGGATAGAGTCCAAAACTCTCAACAACCACAATCAATTTAAAGATCTCTATGGTCTACTCACCACTTAATAGTTATCAAAGATAACTCAAGAGCCTTAAAGTCACTTTTACTAGAGTTACTTCTTTCGGAAATGATTCACAACAACCTTTTCCCATACAATAAGCATGAAGTATGTTGGTACCACATAAAGCATAGATAACATGTTTTCATAGACTAACTTGATTAGGGTTTTTATTCATTACTACTTACTACTACTGTTACCTAAACATGAAACAGACTCATTCCCTTAAGAAAGTTGTCACATTATCCATCCTCGGGAAGAGTCACCAGTTCACATAAAAAACCACATTTGGAAATAACCGTAGCATTAAGAAAACCAAAGGCTTATTATCAATAAAAGAAGGAAAAGCATAATATTTACTCTATCAGAGGGAGTAGAAGCTACTACTACAACCTCATCAAACTAGCTAGTAGTAGTGGAAAGCCGACTGCCCTTCTTCGGGTTCCTTGGGTCTTGAAACTTGTACAGATCTAAGGGGCCGGTTAGCTCAAACTTTATATAAAACTGTCCGGACTCCACTTTGGTATCTATAAAGTAGTCTGTGATGGTAATGGGGTAGGGGTAGGAGGTGCCTGTTGTGCTACTAGAGAGATATTGGCCGATATTAGAGCACCCACATTGATTGGGTACCCAGCCATGATAGAAGCTATTAGCACTACTCTCTCCAGAGGCAGGTTGTTCTCATTTAGGAATGGATCAAGTCTTGTACACACAAAAGTCTGCCAACCCTTTGCCTCGAAGCTCAGAGTCTTGCGGAAGATTGGCACTCCAGCACCTATCCAAGGGGGAGTAGGCCTAGGTGCAAGAATCTACGCGAGCCATGGGCGGACCTCCTCCTTCTCAACCAATTTTGCCAAGTTCTCCTTTGGCTCCACATCCTCAAATCCGAGGTAGGCGTTCAAAGTGTGTTGATCAAATTTCAATTTAAAGCTGTGCAGTTTGGTAACCTTGGTCCCTTTAATAATATGCGCTATGTTGGCGTAGAATTCCCGGACAAGGTGTTCCTTGACATTTACCACCTTCTCAGTGAACTGTATCTACCATTTGCTCTTTGTAAACTGCTCTAGGACTGTTGCACTGTACTTTTTTAAGTCCTTGGTATGGAATTAACTTTCATGAATGAGGGACATTTCTGTCCAAAACCTTCGGAAATCCATATAGGCATTGAAGCTTAAGAATCTGACTTCCCAGATCACCTTCTTCTTTGACCTCACTGTTCTATCTAATGCAACCTTTCCCCTTTTCTGTCATTAGGGGAATCATAAGAATCAAAGCCTTGTGCAACTATATTTAACTCATGACTAGTGCTAGCTGTGACTTGAGAAGTGCTTTAAGATGTGGAACGCACAACTTAGTGCTCAGACTGCCCATGTGGCTGATACTGCTCCTGGTTGTGCTCTTGAGATAGAGACACTGAATTTCCTTCGGAGGCTCACCTAGACGTGACATAAAAATCTAATTCTAAGAGGTTTTTACCTCTCCCCAGTCAGTAGCTATTTTCTTGGCGACTACCTTTTGTGCACTCGGGTGCATGGCACCTCTGCCTCTTCCTTTTCCTTGGCCACCCCTTCCTTTGGATGTCTCAACTTTTCCTCTTAATCGCACAATTATCTGTATATGCACAAAGAGAGTTGTCAGTTGATATACAAGTTGTATAGCAGTTAAGTGTCATATTAGCATTAGAGGACAGCTTAGAAGCAATGGGGTGTTCAGTGTGTAGCATACATGAGACAGAGTTCAAGTGCGGTCCGTAAAAATCCAAGTGCGACTACATTCCTGCAAAAATGTTTCAAGCCTACAGAGGGAAGTCTCTGACGGACAATGCAGACTCGCATCTACAGCCGCAGAAATCCAACTGCAATTCGCACAATTTTATTGCGGTCCGCACTTGAGTAAAAGTACTCAAGTGCTAGAGAAGAAATTCTCTGAAGGACAGTGCGAACTTCTCTTTGCGGCCGCAAAATTTCAAGTGTGGTCCGCACAAATAAATTGCGGCCGCACAACCAGGGTTGTCAACCAAGCTAACTAAATCAGAAATTGCGAAAAGCAATATTTCAAATACTGTCCGAACAATCACGAACAGTTACGGATGAAGGTCATTTTCTACCTAGGTTATGCAATTATGTGTTCAATTCAACTGGTAATATGGTAAAGGCATGATAGTCAAATACCCAACCCCATCTAAGCATGATTTCACAAATACCTAATGTTAAACTACCTCATATAGACACAGATAAAGGATGTAATCATAGATTGCCTAAAAAAAGTTAAAAAGAAAAAATAAATTCAAAAAGAAAAATATCAAGAATGAAGTGATGCAAACCAAATTGTGCTAGTATGATAAGAACGATTGAGTGTGGGTGGTTGTGTGTTCAAAAGTGCAAGCAACTTATTCCACAGTAGATTCTCAGTTAGATGGTAAAAATGGCGAAAAGTGTAAATAGGAGACCTATTATTCCATTTATATTCACACGTAGGTAAGGGTAAAAGAGGTCGAGTGCGATCGTAAAATTTCAAATGCGGTCTGCACTCTGTTACCTGGGCGGTGGAGAGCTTGTAGTTGTGGGAGCACTTCTGTTAAC
>NW_017673084.1:140952-152374 GCF_001879085.1 Nicotiana attenuata | reverse complement strand
TTAAGATACTTTTGCTGGATTTCTGTATAATATACTGTACAAACTTGTCCTAAGGCATTCGCCTTTTACTTCTAAGCAAACCTCTATAGTGCTTTTCCAACAAAAAGCATGACATTTTACTTTCATCACTTTTCCAGGAGGTATATCTCAGGAGACTCTATATATAGTATCTATCTTTTCCATCTCAATGTAACGACCAGATCGACCGTTTTGAGCTTTTGCACTTCGCTCGCCAGTTCTCGGGCATGTCTAGCCCCGTATTATGCATTATGACTTATGTAAATCGTTGGTTTTGGTTTCAGGGTAATCGGAATGAATTTGGAAGAACAGTTCTCAGCTTGAAGCTTCAAATTTGAAAGGTTTGATCAAGTTTGACTTGTTGGTATATGAACTTGGATCGGAATTTTTAAGATTTGGTTAGCTTCGTTAGGTGATTTGGGACTTAGGAGCGTGATCGAAATGCATTTTGGAGTCCGTGGAAGGTTTAGGCTTGAATTGGCGAAATTGAGATTTTGGCGGTTTCCGGTTGATAGATGAGATTTGTGTACAAAATTTCAGGTCATTCGGACGTGGTTTGGTATACTTTTTGATCAAAAGCGAAATTCGGAAGATGTTAGAACCTTAGGCTTGAATTCGATGTGTTTGGTGGTTTTGATGTTGTTTGAGACGTTTTGAAGGTTGGTATAAGTTTGAATGGTTGTATAAGACTTGTTGGTGCTTTTGGTTGAGGTCCCGGGGGCCTCGGGGTGATTTCGGATGGTTGACGGAAGGTTTGGAATTGAGTTTGAGAGCTGAAGTCTTTTGATTTCTGTCATAACCGCATCTGCGGTTGAAGGATCGCAGGTGCGACCACTGCAGATGCGGATAAGAGTCGCAGAAGCGGAAATGGTGAGGTTGGCAAGAAACAGCAGAAGCGGTTGGTGAACCGCACCTGCGATGGCGCAGGTGCGGCTGGTGCATCGCAGATGCAGAAGGCTGGAGGATAAGTGATGACCACAGAAGCGGTTCTTGGACCGCATAAGCGGTAATATGGCCGCAGGTGCGGAACTCCTGGACAAGAAGTATATAATATTTCCCTTCGTGAATTTTGGCTAAAAACTCCATTTTTTTGAAGACGGGAAACGAGCTAGGGCAGAGAATTCAAGGGAAAATCAAGGTGAATCAGTTGGGTAAGTTCTCTAAGCTTCATTACCCGAGTTATGATCATTTTTTCATGGATTAGTCATGAAATTAGTGGAAATTAAGGGTAAAAACTGAGAAAACTAGGGCTTGGTATTGGAGACCTAAACTTGAGGATTTGGAGGACCATTTGTGGTTGGATTTTGGAACTTTTGATATGTATGAACTCGTGGGGAGATAAGTAACCTAATGATGTAAAATTTATCGAATTCCGAGACATGGGCCCGGGGGTCGTGTTTTGGTAATTTGAAATTTGCGTTGTTTTTCGATTATTTTCGAGTGGGCTGCGTCCCTTTAGCATATTTTGATGATTACGTTCTGATTTTGGTAGATTCGGAGCATCCGGAGGCCAATTCGAGGGGCAAAAGCATTGCGAGCTAGAGTTTGGGCCGAATGGAGGTGAGTAATGATTTTAAATGTTGTCTTGAGGGTATGAAACCCCGGATTTGAACATCGTGGTGCTATATTGAGGTAACGCACACGCTAGATGACGAGCGTGGGGTCGTGCACTATTGAGGATTGTGACTTAGTCCTTCCTGAATGATTGTTTTACCGCGTATTTGATTGAAAAGTATTTTTATCATTATTTTTTGGGCTGAATGCCATATTTGGGCCTTGTGCCAACTATTTGGACCCTTAGGAGATTTTTATTGATATTTCCCCACTATTTTTTACTTTATACTTGCACTCAGTCATGTTATATATCACTATTTTCATAACTCAGCCATGCTTACTCTGTTTAAATACATTTAATGATATTTTTTTTAATGATAATTGGGCTGAGCATCATGTTTTATTGTTGCTCGAGTGGCTTATGAGATTCTGACTGAGTAAGGCCGAGGGCCTGTGTTGTGAGGATACTTTTGGGTCGGGCTGCACGCCGCAACAGTGATACACTGATTATGATTATGAGGCCGAGGGCTTGAGATTTTGTATGCCACGAGGTGGCTTGTTGATATGAGGCCGAAAACCTATGTGATTATGCCACGAGATGGCTTGATATTGCGCTTGGGCCGTAAGGGGCCCCTCCAGGAGTCTGTACACCCCTAGTGAGCGCGGGTACCCAGTGTGATGATTCTGTTTATTATGTGAGGCCGAGGGTCGGATTGGTTATGCCATGAGATGGCTTGTTATTGCGCTTGGGCCGTAAGGGGCCCCTCCCGGAGTCTGTACACCCCCAGTGAGCGCGAGTACTCATTGTGATATGAGATATAGCCCGAGGGGCTGGTATTGTTCTATGTTATTGCCCGAGGGGCTGATTCTGTTGTTATTATGTCCGAGGGGCTGGTATTGTTCCATGTGTTTGTCTGAGGGGCTGCTTCTGTTGGTATTGTGCCCGAGGGGCCGATTCTATTGATATTGTGCCCGGGGCGGTTCTTACGTGCTTATCTTTTCTAGTTGCCTTTCATTTACTTGCTTAATTGTTAAAAAAAGGCATTTTGAAGAAGCTTAAATTTAACTAAAGTGACTTTACATATTTTCACTGTCTCACTGTTTTTACTGGCCCTCACTGCTTCTTTATAGCCTGTTGATGTGCCTTTACGCGATTTCTTATTGCTTAGTCTGCATTTATTTTTATTACTCACTGAGTTGGAGTACTCACTTTACTCCCTGCACCTTGTGTGCAGGTTCAGGTATTTCTGGACCCGGTAGCGGGTATTGGTTGCTCAGAGGCAGAGTCATCGGAGTTTAGCAAGGTAGCTGCCCGACGTCCGCAGCACTGCTTTTCTCCCTCTTTCCTTCCTTATACTGTGTTTAGTATATTTTAGATCCTTAGTTGTGTTCAGACCTTAGTAGATGCTCGTGACTTGTGACATCCCAATGTCGGGCTGTGTTGGTTATTCTTCCGCAAATTGTGCTATTTCACTTATATTTTTGGATTATTAGCTTGTTAATAATTTAAATTGTATTGTTATAATTGTTTAATATGAATTGGGAGTTGTGTCGGCTGGCCTTGTCTTCACGAGAGGCGCCATCACGACCGGGTCTGGGTTTTGGGTCGTGACAAGTTGGTATCAGAGCCTAGGTTACATAGGTCTCACGAGTCATGAGCAGGTTTAGTAGAGTCTCGCGGATCGGTACGGAGACGTCTGTATTTATCCTCGAGAGGCTGCAGAACCTTTAGGAAAAACATCACATTCTTGAACTCTTATCGTGCGCCCTTGATTCAACTTGAAATATAACTCTTTGAATTCCTTCCACGGATTCACATGCGTGAACGAGTGCTCAGTATCAGATGTGCATTGATGGTTTGTGATTCCTTGATTGAGGGGCGAGATGTGATCTCTGTGTGTTGATGTCGGGCCATTCTAGAGGACTCGAGGCCGGATTTTTGCCTATGGCTTGAGCACCGAGGTGCTGATTGTGTGAGTACGTGTTTTTGAACTTATATGTTCGGTAGTGTCCCTGTTAGTGGGAGTGATGACTGGGTAGCTATGTGATGAGTATGATATGATTGCGAGATGTATTCATTTAATTTGGAAGCGACGAGAAGGGTCTGCTGGAGGATAGAAGAACTATTTGGTGCTTGATTTCCATCTCGATTTGAGGTATAGCCCCGAGTTATGGGTGTGTGAAGAATCTTTTCATGTTTCCTAGTTGGGGAGTGAAGTAGATTTCACATTGTGTTATGAGTTCAGACTCAGGAAGATTTAGTGACTGCGTGATGTTTATGACGGTGGAAGGGTATAAAGAGATGTTAGTTTGAGGCGAAGCAGGTGGGTTATCTCCTGCGGAGTGTCCTGAAGGTTGTGTGATCCTTATGTTGTTTGTTGGAAGACCTCTTTTTCCAGTGAAATATATGTGTTGAAATTTAAATTTGGGTCGCTTAAGAGAGTGGGCTTGACTGTTGCGAGGATGAATGCGATACTTGCAGAAGATTTAAAGTACCAGATGGTCTGTGTTTCACGAGCTTATGAAGGATTGAGTTTAATCTCACTATGGTATTATGGCAACAATAGAGTATATGCGTTATGAGTTGTTGTGTGTATTTTGATCTATCGCCTCGAGCCAAGTGGGGGAGCCTGCTGTTGATTAGATGATTGCACGGTTAGGTGCTATGTCAGTTCCACTTTGAAGAGTGCTGGTGATTCAGTTATGTCTTACGGAGATTGAGACTGAGGATGGCTCGAGTAAAGGAAATTTTTCGACAAGGGTTACATTATGCGTAATAGGTGTATGAGAGTTACGGAATGACTTGCGTCGTTATGGGTAAAGGATGCTCGGTGCATAGGGCAAGAAGTTGCTTGGTTGCATTAAGGTGAGGGTACATTCTGCAGTGTCGGAGTGCTAATGAGGCACAGGTTGTCCGGTTTGTTAATCAGGCTAATTGCAGTTTGAGTAGAGTGGATGACTCTCGAGATTGGTTCTAATGTGTTCAAGATTTTACAGGTAATAATTGGAGATCTCCAGGTTGTATATTTGGACAGAAACTGAGGTTTGCATTGGAGGGTGCCAAGACTTGTGGCATTTCTATATCAATTATGGGGTCCTGTATATCAGTATCAGGAAGGTGAAGGTAATGGCTTTGGATTTGCAGGAAGTCTCTTCAAGGTAGGTGTGTTGAATGTGTTGCTTTCAGGAATATTTAAGAGAGTAGTCAGCGGCTTATGAGCCTTAAGACAGTGTGGTTTTATGCTTGGGTCTCGTGTGGTGAGTCTGGATTGAGGAATTGTGGTATTATAGCAAGAAGGAGTATCAAGTTGAAGGTAAATAAGAAGGAACTTGGATAGACGGAATAACTTGGTAGTAGGCCGGATCGGCATGGTAAGAATATGATTAGTTCTTTGGATGCTTACGAGGTAATGAGTTTCTGCAGGTGTTTCATGGCAATGCTCTAGGGTTTTAGTGGCCTGCGTAGCTTGGTTGAGTTAGAAGGATTCAGTCCTGACGATTTAGTTTTGTGCAAAGGGAAGTCGAAGAGTTCTTGATGGTTTCTACCACGGTTAGAGATATATATATTTTCTACTGGCGTGAGGAGTGTGGGATGTGTAGTGATGTTCTTCTAGATGGGATCAATGGAAAGTTCTTGGCTAGTGGAGTACGTAGCTGCTTGTGGATCGGAAGGGACATAAAGTTCTCATGTTTATCCTGGGATGGTATAGTGTATGCGGTATGTTGTGTAGGATTGAGATTTGCGTTTGTAAGGTTACGGTTCAGTTCTGAAAGGAAGGTCATGAAATTCTTAGGCGGCGGGCAGTTTCAGATGATTAAGGAAATGGCATTACTAATTGGTGTGACTTGACGGGGGTATACGTTTCAGAAAAAGGGCAATGTGATTGAGATTGATAATACTTCATTAGTATTGCGGCATTCTCTTGTTGGATCGACTGCCGATATTCGAGTTTGCTTGGTGGCACAGAACAATTATAAGAGTACCTCCCGTGGAATGATTGGGTATTCGAGGTGTGTTGTATATTCGGACGGCGAAATTGGGATTGGATATAGAGATTCGTGTGCTATATGGAGTTGGGGATTGAGAGTTCTCATATGCAGGTTATGTTGTGGTTGTGGACCGTGTATATTGGTCTTGTGTGGTAGCTATTGGAGGTTTGGAGACCCGAGTCGATCCTTGTTGCTTGGTATGTTAGATTATGGATGTGATATTGGGTATGGACTGGTTGTCTCAGTGTTGTGTCACTCTGGGTTATTGCGCTAAGGCGGCGATGTTGGCTATGCCGGGAATGCCACGGATAGAGTGGCTAGGTTCGACGGATTGTGTTCTTAGTAGGGTGGTTTTGTATTTCGAAGACCCAGCAGATGGCTGGGAAGGATTGTCTTCCTTATTTGGGCCTTCGTAATGGACGTCAGTACAGAGACTCCTACCATTGATTCAGTGCCGGTGGTGAGGGACTTTTTGGATGTGTTTCTTGTGGCCGGGCATGCCGCCAGATGGGGTTGTTGATTTTGGTATTGATTTGGTGCCGGGCATCGTAGTGTATGGCACCGACGGGGTTAAATGAGTTGAAGGAACAACTTCAGGAACTCCTTGATAAGGGGTTCATTAGTAGACCAATATGGATGTGTGTTCTGCATCGATACAGTTTTGTTGACTTGAGTTGCTATTGGTGAGAGATGTGTTGATTCGGTTGTTATTGAGCTATTAGAGTTCTGAGGTGATCTATGGGTTACTTTTTTGTGTTGTGAGGTGCTATGATTTGTTGGTTATAGGCACATGTGGTGCGGTTCTTTTGGGATTTCGTAGTGGAATTCAAGCGAGAAGAGTATTGGGTATTGCTCAGCGGTCGGCGTATCGGTTGTGTCCCTTCGGGTATGTGTAATGTTATGTCAATTGCTTCGCGGTGGTTGTGATGATTGCTTTGGTTTTAGACATCATATAGCGCATGGCTGTCGATTTTGAGCATAGTGACTTGAGGTGTTTCATGTGGACCAGTGTTTGGATGAGGTCGCGCGTTGGAGCAAAGTTATGTGGAGGTATGATCCTGCGAATTGGATTCGTGTTCCGTTTCTACGAGGTGTGACGGGTTCTCGGCATTGTGTGAGGTGGTACTGGTGAGCTTGCGGTACAACTCTCTCATTTGAGTCATTCTTCATGATTTGAGTACGTTTGGATTTGTTGCTTATCGGTGTGCGGATTGCACGAGTTGTGGTTTTAGATGGTATTTCTGTGTCATGTCACCAGAGTAGTGTTATATTAGACGTGATCGTTGTGATCTAGAATGAATACAAACAGATTCGGTTTCAGCGTGTTGGGGGGATGATATCGATGTTCGGCTCAGAAATTTGCTATGGTCCTTGATAAAGGAGAAGTGGCTTTACGAATGGTTGATTTGAAGAGTGGTTATGACTTCTTATGTGTTTCATTTATCAATGGCAGTATACGGAAGTGTTGGAATGAGGCTTTATTTGACAAAAGGCTTATTATCGAAACTCGGATGTTTTGAGTAACTGCGGTGATTAGAAGTTATCGCTACAAGTGCTTGAGTTATGCGGTATGTCATGTAATTGCACCTGAGGTTGCAGGTATGGGTTATTACAGCTTGTTCGGGCTTATTCAAAGTATAAATGTGAGATTCTAATCTTGTAGATGACTTCAGAAGTGGAAATGTGGTTCTAAGGTTAATAGGCTAGGTTGATTGTGAAATTTTAGTTACATTGTGTTATCGGACCTATATGAGATAGGGTGACGTGGGATCACCCCCGAGTATGTGCATGGAAAGGTTATTCGGCGATTGATTGGCTTTTGGAACAACTCTGGGCACATTCGAGGATGAAGGTATGTTTAAGTGGGGGAGGATGTAACGACCCGACCGGTCGTTTTGAGCTTTTGCACTTCGCTTGCCAGTTCTCGAGAATGTCTAGCCCCGTATCATGCATTACGACTTATGTAAATTGTTGGTTTTGGTTTCAGGGTAATCGGAATGAATTTGGAAGAACAATTCTCAGCTTGAAGCTTCAAATTTGAAAGGTTTGACCAAGTTTTGATTTGATGGTATATGATCTCGGATCGAAATTTTTATGATTTGGTTAGCTCCGTTAGGTTATTTGGGACTTAGGAGCGTGATCGGAATGCATATTGGAGGTCCGTGGAAGGTTTAGGCTTGAATTGGCGAAATTGAGATTTTGGCGGTTTTCGGTTGATAGATGAGATTTTGATATAGGGGTCGGAATGGAATTCCGAAAGTTGCAGTAGTCCGGTTGTGGCATTTGGGATGTGTGTGTAAAATTTCAGGTCATTCCAACGTGGTTTGATATACTTTTTGATCAAAAGCGGAATTCGGAAGATGTCAGAACCTTAGGCTTGAATTCGATGTGTTTTGGTGGTTTTGATGCTGTTTGAGATGTTTTGAAGGTTGGTATAAGTTTGAAGGGTAGTATAAGACTTGTTGGTGCTTTTGGTTGAGGTCCCGGGGGCCTCGGGGTGATTTCAGATGGTTGACGGAAGGTTTGGAATTGAGTTTGAGAGCTGAAGTCTTTTTATTGCTGTCATAACTGCATTTGCGGTTGAAGGATCGCAGGTGCGACCACCGCAGAAGCGGAAATGGTGAGGTTGCCAAGAAACCGCAGAAGCGGTTGGTGAACCACACCTGCGATGGCGCAGGTGCGGCTGGTGCATCGCAGATGCGGAAGGCTGGAGGATAAGTGAGGACCGCAGAAGCGGTTCTTAGACCGCATATGCGGTACCGCAAAAGCGGTAATATGGCCGCAGATGCGGAACTCTTGGACCAGAAGTATATAATATTTCCCTTCGCGAATTTTGGCTAAAAGCTCCATTTTTTTGAAGACGGGAAACGAGCTAGGGCAGAGAATTCGAGGGAAAATCAAGGTGAATCAGTTGGGTAAGTTCTCTAAGCTTCATTACTCGAGTTATGATCATTTTTCCATGGATTAATCATGAAATTAGTGGAAATTAAGGGTAAAAACTGAGGAAACTAGGGCTTGGTATTGGAGACCTAAACTTGAGGATTTGGAGGATCATTTGTGGTTGGATTTTGGAACTTTTGATATGTATAAACTCGTGGGGAGATAAGTAACCTAATGATGTAAAATTTATCGAATTCCGAGACGTGGGCCCGGGGGTCGGGTTTTGGTAATTTCGGAATTTGCGTTGTTTTTCGATTATTTTCGAGTGGGCTGCGTCCCTTTAGCATATTTTGATGATTACGTTCTGATTTTGGTAGATTCGGAGCTTCCGGAGGCCGATTCGAGGGTCAAAAGCATTGCGAGCTAGAGTATGGGCTCGATTGAGGTGAGTAATGATTTTAAATGTTGTCCTGAGGATATGAAACCCCGGATTTGCACATCGTGGTGCTATATTGAGGTGACGCACACGCTAGATGACGAGCGTGGGGTCGTGCACTATTGAGGATTGTGACTTAGTCCTTCCTGAATGATTGTTTTACCGCGTATTTGATTGAAAAGTATTTGTTATCATTATTTTTTGGGCTGAATGCCATATTTGGGCCTTGTGCCAACTATTTGGACCCTTAGGGGATTTTTATTGATATTTCCCCACTATTTTTGACTTTATACTTGTACTCTGTCATGTTATATATCACTATTTTCATAACTCAGCCATGCTTACTCTGTTTAAATACATTTAATGATATTTTTTTTAATGATAATTGGGCTGAGCATCATGTTTTATTGTTGCCCGAGTGGCTAATGAGATTCTGACTAAGTAAGGCCAAGGGCCTGTGTTGTGAGGATACTTTTGGGTCGGGCTGTACGCCGCAGCAGTGATACACTAATTATGATTATGAGGCCGAGGGCCTGAGATTTTGTACGCCACGAGGTGGCTTGTTGATATGAGGCCGAGAGCCTATGTGATTATGCCACGAGATGGCTTGATATTGCGCTTGGGCCGTAAGGGGCCCCTCCCGGAGTCTGTACACCCCCAGTGAGCGCGGGTACCCAGTGTGATGATTCTGTTTATTATGTGACGCCGAGAGCCGGATTGCTTATGCCACGAGATGGCTTGTTCTTGCGCTTGGGCCGTAAGGGGCCCCTCCCGGAGTCTGTACACCCCCAGTGAACGCGGGTACCCATTGTGATACGAGATATAGCCCGAGGGGCTGGTATTGTTCTATGTTATTGCCCGAGGGTCTAATTCTGTTGTTATTATGCCCGAGGGGCTGGTATTGTTCCATGTGTTTGCCCGAGGGGCTGCTTCTGTTGGTATTGTGCCCGAGGGGCTGATTCTATTGATATTGTGCCCGAGGGGCGGTTCTTACGTGCTTATCTTTTCTAGTTGCCTGTCATTTACTTGCTTAACTGTTAAAAAAAGGCATTTTGAAGAAGCTTAAATTGAACTAAAGTGACTTTACTTATTTTCACTATTTCACTATTTTTACTGGCCCTCACTGCCTCTTTATGGCCTGTTGATGTGCCTTTACGCGATTTGTTATTGCTCAGTCTGCATTTATTTTTATTACTCACTGAATTGGAGTACTCACTTTACTCCCTACACCTTGTGTGCAAGTTCAGGTATTTCTGGACCCGGTAGCGGGTATTGGTTGCTCAGAGGCAGAGTCATCGGATTTTAGTAAGGTAGCTGTGATAATAGGTGAATTGAACTATGATTAAGCCCCAAAAGAACCACTTTCTTGTAGAGTTTTTATTGTAAAAGTGATAGCAAAATGCTCTTATTAGTGTTTTTCATGTTTTTCAGGTTACATACATTAGAAGAAGGCTATGGAGTGGTTTTGTATCATTTATGGAAGAAAAAGAAGCCAATCGCATCAAAGTCGCCGAATGAACCATTTGAAATACACAAACGAGGCCTGAAGGTGAACTGCCGCGGTCCCAGCGTGGGCGCGGTAGGACCGCGGTGAGCTGTCAGAGGAGATTCAGAGAGGCCATTTGGCCGCGGTCCCAGTGTGGGCGCGGTAGGACCGCGGCAGGCGACGGGAACTTAAGGGACTGAAGTGCAAATTCCGGAATTCTTAGCCCAAAACCCTATTTAAATACTAGAACTCGCCCAAAGGAGGCATGTAACATTATTAGAGAGTACTTTGGCAAGAAAAACAAGTGTGAGAGATCACCCAAAACATCATTATTTCTATTCTTCTTTATTTTCTTGCAATTTATGATTATGAATCTTTTAGTATTTGATTTACCCATTGTCATGAGTAGCTAAAAACCTTAATCTAAGGTTTTGGTGGAACCCGTTGGGAATAACTTGGTTGTTTTATCAATATAATTAGATTTGATTGTTAATCTCTAATTGTTCATCTATGTTTTGATTGTGGAATAGTTGAAAGGGACCTCAATTATCCGTTCCTATTTATTATGTATCTTCTTGAGAGAGAGTGCATATTTAGGTGATTGTATGAACAACATCACTCCCGGAGTATAGACGAGAGTCATAACCGAGGGTTTAGGGGTTGGATTAGAGATAACGAAACCCCGGGTGCAATCTAAGTGAATCATATTGTGCAAGTAGCTAGCGTAGCTTGAGAAAGTGCGTCTAGTAGATTATTATAATTACTTGAGAAAGAATTATGATAGATGGAGAGTTCATGATTGTTAGAGATAGCTAAATCATAGTTATAGGACATAGACAACCAAGGAAAGTACCAACGGGGGAAACCATTGCCTTAGACTTTATTTCTACTGTTTACACATCAAGTTTAGTTAATTTTCAGCTGTTAATTACTTTCAATCTTTAGTTGTTAGAAAAATCAACCATTGTGAATCAAAAAGTTTGGGAAAACAGATTGTGTGGATTTAGTAAATCTGACAGTAGTGATTGATAGGTTAGTTCCCTGTGGTTCGACTCTGG
>NW_017673084.1:136492-137270 GCF_001879085.1 Nicotiana attenuata | reverse complement strand
AAATCCGTGATAGTAAGGGCACAGAAAATCAAGTCGCTGACCATCTTTCACGACTTGAAGGAGCTGAAAAATCAGTCGAGGTCGAAGAAATTCTGGAAACCTTTCCAGACGAGCAGCTGCTCGCAGCCAGTCTTGAGGATGCGCCATGGTATGCAGATTTTGCAAACTACCTGGCTTGTGGTATTGTTCCTGATGACCTTTCTTCTGTCCAAAAGAAAAAGTTTTTTCCGTGATAGTCGCATGTATTATTGGGATGAACCTCATCTGCTTAGAATTTGCATTGATAACATTATCCGGAGGTGTGTCCCCGAGATAGAACAATCTTCAATTTTGCAGGCTTGTCACGCTTCAGCATATGGAGGACATTTTGGAGGGGTCAGAACAGCTGCGAAGGTGCTGGAGGCCGGATTCTTCTGGCCAACTGTATTTAGAGATGCACACCTCTGGGTAAAGGGCTGCAATGAATGCCAGAGGACGGGAAACATTTCCCGTCGCCATGAGATGCCAATGAAACCAATCCAAGAAGTTGAGGTGTTTGATGTGTGGGGGATAGACTTCATGGGTCCCTTCGTCAGCTCATTCGGTAATAAGTACATACTTGTGGCGATGGATTATGTGTCTAAATGGGTGGAAGCTGCAGCCTTGCCCACCAATGATGCACGAGTGGTGGTCGGATTCCTGAAGAAGCACATATTCACCCGGTTTGGGATACCAAGGGCGATCATCAGTGACGGAGGCACTCACTTCTGCAATAGAGCCTTCGAGAAATTGCTGGCTG
>NW_017673084.1:125270-131232 GCF_001879085.1 Nicotiana attenuata | reverse complement strand
GCCAACTTCATTGTGACTGGTAACGTCCCGTGTGAGCTCTCTTCCAACCAAAAGAAGAAATTCAAGCGGGATAGTTTGGATTTCTATTGGGATAATCCGTATTTGTTTAGAATTTGCACGGATGGAGTGATAAGGAGATGTGTACCAGAAAGTGAACAAATGAGCATATTGGAGGCTTGTCACTCTTCTCCCTATGGTGGTCATCACGGGGGGGTGAGGACAGCCTCAAAAGTTTTGAGTTGTGGCTTCTATTGGCCCGCGTTGTTCAAGGATGCTAGTGAATTGGTGAAGAGATGTGATGCGTGTCAAAGAGCCGGCGGTATTTCCAAAAAGGATGAGATGCCCCTCAATACAATTCTTGAGGTGGATATTTTTGATGTTTGGGGCATCGATTTCATGGGTCCGTTCGTGAGCTGCTGTGGTAATACTTACATTCTCGTGGCGGTGGACTATGTTTCAAAATGGGTGGAAGCCGTGGCTCTACCCAACAATGAAGCCCGAAGTGTCGTAGCATTTTTGAAAAAGAGTATCTTTACGAGATTTGGTACTCCTCGGTCCATTATTAGTGATGGGGGTCCCATTTTTGCAACAAGGCTTTTGATTCATTGCTTGCTAAGTATGGAGTTAATCACAAAGTGACCACCCCCTATCATCCACAAGCTAGTGGACAAGTGGAAGTCTCAAATCGGGATATAAAGAGTATTCTGTCCAAAACGGTGAATGCTAATAGGACCGATTGGTCGAAGAAATTGGATGATGCTCTTTGGGCTTATCGGACGGCTTACAAGACTCCAATCGGTATGTCTCCGTATCGGTTGGTGTTTGGTAAAGCTTGCCATCTTCCAGTGGAACTTGAACACAAGGCTATGTGGGCATTGAGGAAGTTGAACTTGGAATGAGATGTTGCAGCAAATCTCCGAGTGGAGCAATTGAATGAGCTTGATGAGTTTAGATTTCATGCTTACTCCTGCTCGTCTTTGTACAAGTACAAGATGAAGTACCTCCATGACAAGTATACTCGGGGTAAAGAATTCAAGGTGGGTGACATGGTTCTTCTATTCAACTCCCGGTTGAGGTTATTCCCGGGAAAGCTCAAGTCTAGGTGGAGTGGTCCATTTGAAGTTGTTGGGGTGACCCCATTTGGTGCTATTGATCTCAAGAACAAAAATGGTGAAGTTTTCCAAGTCAATGGGCATCGTGTGAAGCATTACTTGGGGAAGATTGATGACAGCCACGTGGTGGCACTGCTTCATTTGAAGTGATATTGTGGTAAAATACGTCGTGCCGCGACGTTAAATCAGGCGCTTCTTGGGAGGCAACCCATGTCTTTTTCTTTCCTTTTATTTTTCCGTTGTAGATTAGGATTTTTCAACTCATGGTTTGTGAGATGTTGCAGGGTTGATGTTGGACCAGTGTAGGGCAAAAGTAGCAAAAATCTTAAGGTCTCTGAAGTTTGCCTACGCGGCCGCGCACCAAAACAGTGCGGTCCGCGTAGGCTGGTGAAATGGGAGCTGAGTCTCTGAAGCTTTCTGCGCGTTCCGCGTGACATTTTTGTACGGTCCGCGCGTGAGAAGCCCAAAATGCATACTCTCTGAAGTTTCCCACGCGGCCGCGCACCAAAACAGTGCGGTCCGCGTGGGTTGTTCAGGCAATTAAGGATGCTGAAAATCCAGCGCGGTCCGCGGCCATTTCTGCGCGGCCGCGCTGATGGGTAAGTAATGGGTCCCACAATGTTTTCTATAAATAGAGACCCTAGGCTTCATTTTAACCTTTTCGCCAATTTTCTACCCGAGCTCTCAAATTTTCACTGTGTATCAAAACAACAACTTGCTTCAAGTAGTTAAAACTTTCACAACCCCTGGTAACATTCCTCACTAATTTCATTCATAGTTTATTTTATTTTATTTTACTTTGCTTCCTGTTAGTATAACTTCTATTTTTCTTCTTTCTCTCTTAGTTTTACCTGTTAGGGTAGATTTTATGTTTCTTTTGTGAAACAATGGGCATGATTTCTTTATTAGTAACTGAGTAGGGACAATTAGGACCCATAATTTGAACAAATAAATTGGACTTAAATGAAAATCCCCGTCCTCAGTTCATTGGTTGCCCTACGCGGTCGCGTGTCCTTTCTGTGCGGTCCGCGCCAGCCTAGCGCGGCCGCGGTCCAAAACAGTGCGGACCGCGTCGGTGAGATTCAGAGAGGGGTGTCTCTGGAACATCTTAAGCGCGGTCCGCGCTCCAGTTTTATGCGGTCCGCGCTACCCAGCGCGTCCGCGTGGCTCTTTTGCGCGGTCCGCGCCCCTTCAATTCTGCACCCCTGTTTCTACACCTTGCTTTTAATTGTACCATCCAATTCACTGCATATGCTTCAACTAACAATGTTAGACTTTTCTTTGCAGATCATGGTAAAGCAACAAGGAGGAAAAGAACAACAACCCGGGAGGGGTGGCTCCTCCCGAGGGGGAAAAGGAAAGCGGGTTGTTAAACTCACTCCCCAGACTTGGGAGAATATAAAAAAGACCCGCAAGATAATACGGGAAGCTGATAGAGCTGCCTCCCACTCTTCGGGGAGTGAGTATGCCCCATCCCGAAGTATTACTTCTGAATCTGCTCCTACTCACATGTCTCTTTCGCTCCAATTGCATGACTCTCCCTCAGCTTTACCTACCTCCAAGGAACTAGCTGATAAAAGCCTCAAAAAACCGGTGAATGTAGTTTTGGACTCGTTTGATGAGTCCGAAGATAGAAGTGAGGCACAATACTCCACCTCCCCTACAGCTTCATTATCTGGGGAGAGTGCAGGATGTGGCGACGGGGATGAGCCCCAAGTTGGTGGTGTTGAGAGAACAAGAAAACCGGAAGCATGGGCTGATAGATTTGTAAGTGAAATAGCCTTCCACAGATTTCGAGAGTGGTGGCCCAAAAGAAAATTGATTCCGGAGAGGCAATTTATTGACTCTGATCTTCTTCCTCTAAACCCACATATGCAAGCACAATTCCGTACTAGAGAGGGTTGGGGGTTCTTCAAGGAACGTTGCATAGTCGCAAATAAACATATGGTGAAAGAATTTTACTGTAATGTTTATCATGTAGTGAAAGACTCAAAGGCGACACAAGTGAGGGACAAAGTGGTGATGTTTGGGGTTCAACGAAGAGGACGAAACCCAATACTTAGAAAAGCTGGCAATGAAAGAAGAGGTTCGCCCGTGGTTGGCCCAGCACTTGGCAGCCCCGGGCACTGTCCCAGTTTGGTTGAAAGCAGGAGAGAAGATTTTGAGAAACACGTTCAGTTTTGAAGCAAAGGGTTGGTTGACCTTCGTGTGTAGTAGGCTTGACCCCTCCACTCATGATCACACAGTTCCTATTCCTCGTGCAGTGTTAGTGGCTTCTATTATGGCTGGTTTTCCTTTGAATGTGGGCAACATCATGTCAAGAGTGATTTCTAAGGTCGGGCAGGAGACCAACACAAAGTACTCCTTCCCGAACACTCTTTCCCTGTACTTTAGAGAATTGAAGGTGAAGAAGAAGAGGTTTGATGTCCAGGTAGATCAAGTGGCCCCCTACTCATGGTATAGTCAGTTGGGTCCCGACAACCCAAAGAGGTCCAAAAAGCATCAGGCATCCACTTCCACCGCACCTGGCCAGTGTGAGGAGCCAGCGGTTATTGAGCAGTCCGCTGAGCCTTCCACCATTTCTGCTACCAGTGAGACATTGCCTCAGGGCCCTTCTACTATTGCTGGTCCATCTACTGCAGCAGACCCGGATGTCCCTTCATCGAAGACTCACTGGTTCACTGCCCACCAGCTAGCTCAGTCTCTAGCCAGTTTGAACAACTGGATGTCAGTTGCGACATCCAAGTTGTCAAACTTGGCCACTGTAGTTCAAGCACAGTCAGCCCCTTCCACAGTTGAGATCCCTCCTTCTATTGAGGAGACGCTGAAGAAGATCCTGGCCAACCAGGAAAAGATGATGGAGACACAGAATGCCTTGGCTAAGGCAGTTGGAGCACACAGCACAGCATTAGGTAAACTAGCTAGGGAACACAGGAAATTGAGGAAGCAAAAGGCTTCCAAGGAGTCAGTGATGAAGTTGAGGGAGGATGTGGATAAGCTTTTGGCGGATCAGATGCAACTTGACATACTCTTCGGGGAGCCAACTGTAGATCCAGCAGCAGTTCAGCCACAGCAGGAGGAGACTCCCAGGCCGAGGAAGAAGAGCAAACTCCCTAGCACTGAGGGAGTTGTGATAGAGGTGGCCCAGGTTCATGAGGGTACATCCAGTGTTCCACCGGTGGTTCAGCCTGTCCTTGATCCAGCTCATGTCCCAGCAGCACAGCAGCAGCAGGTCGGAAACCAGTCTGAGGTCCCGGCAACTACAGAGGATCCAGGGACGACAGGAGACCCCACACATGTGGACTAGGCTTGAGGGGCCTTTCTATATCCTTTTACTCTGTTTTTGAGCTTATCTTGGTAGTTGGCATTGGGGACAATGCCATCTTTTATTCGTGGGGGTGCGGCCTACCATTTTGATTCTGATACACTGGATGACTGTATATATTTATTTCATTTCTAGTCTATGTTTTGGATTGTCTTTGGTTTTTAAATAGTTGGCATGTATATAACTTTTAACTTTGGCTACTTTTAGACTCTTATGTATATATTCATCCCGTTGTATATTCTACTCCCCATTGTACATATTCATTTGGTTTTTCTATTTTCATTCAAATTTTTCGTTTTCAGCCTAGTAGTGAGGCTCGTAGCCTTTTGTTTTGGTTTTAGTGTTTTCAATAAGCCCTTGGTTTTCTTAATGCCACGGTTCTTTCCAAGGGTAGTGTGTAGTGCGAACCGGGTGGCTCTTCCCAATGATAGATGGCGTGACAACCTTCTTAAGGGTTTGAGTCCGTTTTTGATTTTTCTTCTTTTGATTTTCAATATTTTGTAGTTAAGAGGACCTCAGGCAAGCTTCACTTGGGCCTAACACATTTGCCTTTAATCCCATGGTCAAAGATATAATGTTGTGTTTAGGATGGTGAAAATTGTGGCCTTGAGACTCTTGTGTTGACCAAACAATCATCATATGGTCGTGTGGGGCCATTGTGCGCTTGAATTGGAACTAAGGTCATTGTGGGCTCTCAACTCGATGTCTTTAGCAACCCCTGAGTGTGTGTGGTGAGAATTTGAATTGTGAGTCTAAGCTCCAAGCCGATGGTCTAGAACTTGCCCTGAATGTTTGTTGAGGCAAAATCATAGGTGAAATTTGACTTGAGAAGTGAATATAGGCCCTCCTTGATCCGAACTTCCAAATTTGAACAATTTCCATGACCTACCAATGAAATGATCCCTAGTTCAACCCTTTTGAGCCTTAAACCTTCTTCTTTCATGAACCAAAGCTACAAGCATATACCCGTTCTCAATGAGACCCTCTCTTGGCACCCAAATCATCCCTTGAGCAATGGCAAATATCTAAGTTTGGGGGGAAGAGACAAGAAAGGCATCAAGATGGTAAAGAGGCACAAAAGCAAAAGAAAAGGGAGGCAATGAAAAAGAGAAAAAGACAAAAGAAATACAAAAGTGAATAAGAACCGAAAAAGGGGATTCAAAGAAAACAAAGTGAAAAAGGTTGTGTAAAAGTAGAAAAAGGAGAAAGGTTTGAATTGCAAAAGAAAGAGTGACAATGTGTCTCTCTAACCCCTTGAAAGAAGTGAAATACTCAAATGAATCAAAAAGTATGCCAAAATGAATCAAAAGAAGTGCTAAAGGGAAGATTGAACCTAAATGAACAAAAACATGTCCTACCTTTACCCAAAAGCCTTCACAATGACTCCTCAAAAGCCCTATATGATCTTGAGTTGAGGGAAGATTACATTAGTGGATACTTACATAAGGGGCAAGCATATGGTACCTAAAGCTGGACTTATGACCTTCTTTGTGAGAGAAATGAGTGAAAAATCCATCAACCTCGG
>NW_017673084.1:117295-123996 GCF_001879085.1 Nicotiana attenuata | reverse complement strand
AGAACAATCTTCAATTTTGCAGGCTTGTCACGCTTCAGCATATGGAGGACATTTTGGAGGGGTCAGAACAGCTGCGAAGGTTCTAGAGGCCGGATTCTTCTGGCCAACTGTATTTAGAGATGCGCACCTCTGGGTAAAGGGCTGCAATGAATGCCAAAGGACGGGAAACATTTCCCGTCGCCATGAGATGCCAATGAAACCAATTCAAGAAGTAGAGGTGTTAGACGTGTGGGGGATAGACTTCATGGGTCCCTTTGTCAGCTCATTCGGTAATAAGTACATACTTGTGGCGGTGGACTATGTGTTTAAATGGGTGGAAGCTGCAGCCTTGCCCACCAACGATTCACGAGTGGTGGTCGGATTCCTGAAAAATCACATATTCACCCGGTTTGGGATACCAAGGGCGATCATCAGTGATGGAGGCACTCACTTCTGCAATAGAGCCTTCGAGAAATTGCTGGCTAAATATGATGTGCACCACAAAGTGGCTACGCCCTACCATCCGCAGACTAGTGGGCAAGTTGAAGTGTCCAACAGGGAGATTAAGAGTGTATTAACGAAAACTGTGAATGCAACCCGAACGGATTGGTCAAAGAAGCTAGACGACGCACTCTGGGCCTACAGAACTGCATTCAAAATGCCAATAGGTATGTCACCATACAAGTTGGTGTTTGGAAAGGCCTGTCATCTACCTGTGGAGTTAGAACACCGTGCTTGGTGGGCATTAAAACAATTAAACATGGATCCCGAAGCAGCCGGACAAAATCGACTAACGGAGCTGCACGAGCTAGAGGAATTTCGATATCAAGCCTTTGAGAGCACGAGGCTTTACAAGGAACGGATGAAGAAAATGCATGATAAGCACATCGTGGATAGAGACTTCAAACCCGGTGATATGGTGTTATTGTACAACTCAAGGTTGAGATTGTTTCCGGGTAAGTTGAAATCCCGATGGTCAGGGCCATTCCGAGTGGTGCAAATGTTTGCTAGTGGAGCTGTGGAGATTGAATCAAAAGACGGGACGAACAAATTCTCCGTCAATGGACAAAGGTTGAAACACTACCTTGGATCAGCTGACGAAAAAGGGGATACAGTGGTGTCACATTTCAAAGAACCCCAATACGAAAACGAGGAGTAGGAACTCCACTATTTGCGTCGTGCCGCGACGTTAAATCAGGCGCTGCGTGGGAGGCAACCCACGAATTGTTGTAAGTGTAATGTATAACTGTATATATATAAATAAATAAAAAAGAGTACCAGAAAAATGCCTCCACCGCGGTCCAAGCGTGACCGCGGTGAGACCGTGGTGAAAGAGGCTCTCTGAAGTTTTCCTCACCGCGGTCCAAGCGTGGCCGCGGTGAGACCGCGGTGAAAGAGGCTCTCTGAAGTTTTCCCACCGCGGTCCAAGCGTGACCGCGGTAGGACCGCGGTGGTACATAAACGGGCCAGTCAGGTAAGTTACTGGAAAAAAAAATTTCTTCTAATTTCTTCCCCCCTTTAATTACCCTTATCCAAACACCCAACCCCTTATTCCCCACTAAAACCCACGACCCAAACCCCTTTCTCTCCATATTCTCTCCATAATTTCTCTCTCTTCTTCTTCCTCTCCAAGCCCCAACCCCCATTCTTCACCAAAATTCTCCTTCTTCAACTCTCTCATCTCATCTACAAGGTAAGCTTTCTTCTATTCTCTTCTCTTTCTTCAAATAGTTAGTGTAAATTAGTTTCTTAACCTTAGATTTTGTTGTAATATATAAATTGTATCTTTTTCTTTGTTTTCTCTTTTTATTTGATTATTTTAGCCATGGTGGATACTTAGATATTGGGTTTCATGATGATTAACTTGTGGGGAGGGTTTTGTAATGTTTTTGAGACCTAACTATAATTTTTAGGGCAAAGTGTGGTGGTTGGGCCTATATGGCCGAAAATTTGGAATTGTTGTAATTCTTGGAGCACTTTGTGCTCATTGTAATTGGTTGTGGTGGTGGTGGTTGAAATATTTCACTGATGAAAGGTTGGGTATGGTATAGTAGGAGAGGTTGACATGTTGATGAGGGTGTGAAGTAATCGTAGTATGGGTTGGCTAATTGGGGCCACCTAGCAATAGGGTGTTTTGGCATTGTTGGCCAATGATAACTGTTTAGTGCCAGCGGGTGGCAAAGTCTGAGTAACCATTTGCATGGCCTAGTTTAGGATGTATTTGATAGTTGCCCTGTCTTGTTGCAGGTATTATGGCACGAAAGAGGCACAAAGGTTCGGCTAGTACTTCCCAGGGGCCCACATATGATGAAACTAGGTTCCAGTCTCCGGGGGCTGAGGATGCATTCCATGCGAAAGCCACAAAGACCTTCGTCTCGGAGATTGCTGTGGATAGGGCTGCCCTCCGCATGGAAAGCCCAGCCATGTATGAAGAGATACGGCGGAGGGAGATGGAATTTTTGTTTGAGGGGCCCGAAACAGCGAATCCAATGCTAGTCCGGGAATTCTATGCAAATTGCACGGAGCATTTTAGCCGGGAGGTAATTGTGCGTGGCAAGGTGGTGGATGCTTCCATTCCTAAAATTCGGCAAGTTTTGCAGTTGCCCTAATTCAGAGGTGATGTTGATCATTACCACGACGCTCATGGGGTTAATTGGGATACATTGATTGAAGCAATCTGCCAGAATGGCCAACCAACTTGGATACAGGAAAACATCACCCTCCACTCCAAGTCCTTCACTCACGAGGCCAAGTGCTGGTTCAATATCATTTGCAGCCGCTTCCTGCCCATAAGAAACTCTACCGATGTCAACCACCTAAGGGCTCTACTGGTATGGTGCTTTGTCACAAAGCGTGACTTTGATGCGGCGCGGCTCATTGGTGATGAAATGATCCTCCGATCATCGCTGCAGTCTAAGGGGTTTTATTTTCCCTCATTGGTGACTAGATTGTGTCTGCTCAAGGGCGTTCCCACTCTGCCTACTGATGGCACATTGCCCGCAAGGATACCCTTCAGAACTTCTAGGATCAACGTGGGCAGAGATGCGCCCGCGACCATAGATATTGATGATGAGGAGGAAGCCCAAGCACCAATGGCACCCTCCAGGAGGTCATATGACGGAGCTGGATCTTCCCGGCATCCCCATACTGGAGCCGGACTCTCTAGATCACAATCCACCCGGCCTATGCTACTTCAGTGGAGGAGGAGCTCGAGGACCTTCGTACCTCGGTGGATGGCCTGCATGTGAGGATGGATGCTATGTCTCAGTGCCATGCTAGGTCTGAGAACCGCATGATGGCGTGGTTCCGTGCATTGGGACGAGCTTGTCATGTGGACCCCAGCACGATCTCCGACTCCGAGTGATACTCAGGGAAGTCTTCTTACCCTACTGCTCTTTATTTTTGTATGACATGGGGACATGCCATGATTATTAGTGTGGGGTGGGAGACTTGTTGTTATGATGTGTTGTATTGTACATATTAAACATGTTGTAATTTTATAACTGACTTGGCCCAACGACGGACACTTGTCGACGGGTCTCTTGAGGGTCAAAGTCGGTTGTTAAGGGGTAAAGGAGTCTTCCTGAGGACGGACCACTTGGACAGTACTCTTGAGGGAAGTAGTCCATGTAGATATTTTTATTTTATTTTATTTTCTTTCTCTTTTTAGGTAATGTAGTAATTCCCCCTTGGTTTTTCTTTTGACCACGGTTCTTTTCCAAGGGCTTTTTCTTGAACCGGGTTAGGTAGATTTTTTTTAGGACTCTGAAGACTCTCTTATATTAGGAGAGGTAAGGGCAGGAATCCACCCTTTTGATGTATACACCTGCTAACAACTAAACGAACTTGAGAGTGCGACGTCTAGGCTCATGTGTAGACTCATAAATTGTGCCTTAATTGTGTACACCTTGTCTTGCTTGAATGCTCATGTGAGTGTGTTGACGAACTATTTCGGAATGAGTTACTTGCCAAGTGTGTGTGAGAATTACCCACATTCTGTGCTTGCATGTGATACCTAGAACTTGCCCTGTGTGTTTGCAAAGCGAAATAGTAGTTTTGTTCAGTCTTGGAAGTGATATAGGCATTTCTTGTTGAGCCATATATACATATTTTACCCACCGAATTATTATGAATCTTAGTTAACCCCTTTGAGCCTGTAATCCTGTTTCTTTGGCAACCACATTACAAGCCTTACCCATTTGTTTGAATTAACCATCTATTTGAACCTTTTCACCTCTCATGAGCACTTGAATGTTATGAACTTTGTAAAAGTTAAAGTGTGGGGTGGTTGGTTTGGCTTTTGAGTGGAACTAATTGAATAAGGAGAAAGGTGCAATGTTTTGAAAAAGGAAGAGCCACTTAGATTGTTAAAAAAAATCCTTGATAAGTGGTGGCTCTTGATGTAAGTGCTTAAAGTAGTATGGGCTAATATAAATTGATGTGAAGGTGGCGTTTGGTTTGACATAAGTATTCACTCTTATATCTAAATGTATCCTACCCGTCCCGTAGCCTACATTACAATCAATTAATGTCCTAATTGATCCAAGATTGAATGAACTCAATTAGTAGAGTATTACACTAAGGGCAAGCTTATGGTGTATCTGTGTGGCATATGAATATTCTTTGCTGAGAGTGAGTGAATTCTTTCTATCTAAAGTTCTTTGTGCTTGATTCTATACGTGTGGAACTTCTCTCAAATTAATAATGTGAGGGCTTGTGACTCAGGAAGAAATAGCAAGTTTTCACCTCTGTTAGAGTAATTAGAGTGAGCATGTGTGAGGCATGGCATTAGAGTTTGCATCTGAAGTGTAGCAGTTGCACTGCTTAGGTTATTCTTTCATAATGGCAGGTGTGACATAAATTGGGTAATTCGTTGAGCGATTAGGCATAGAAGTGTGGTTTAAATTGCTCGAGGACGAGCAAAGTTTTAAGTGTGGGGTGTTGATAATAGGTGAATTGAACTATGATTAAGCCCCAAAAGAACCACTTTCTTGTAGAGTTTTTATTGTAAAAGTGATAGCAAAATGCTCTTATTAGTGCTTTTCATATTTTTCAGGTTACATACATTAGAAGAATGCTATGGAGTGGTTTTGTATCATTTATGGAAGAAAAAGAAGCCAATCGCATCAAAGTCGCCGAGTGAACTATTTGAAATACACAAACGAGGCCTGGAGGTGAACTGCCGCGGTCCCAGCGTGGGCGCGGTAGGACCGCGGTGAGCTGCCAGAGGAGATTCAGAGAGGCCGTTTGGCCGTGGTCCCAGCGTGGGCGCGGTAGGACCACGGCAGGCGACGGGAACTTAAGGGACTGAAGTGCAAATTTCGGAATTCTTAGCCCAAAACCCTATTTAAATACTAGAATTCGCCCAAATGAGGCATGTAACATTATTAGAGAGTACTTTGGCAAGAAAAACAAGTGTGAGAGATCACCCAAAACATCATTATTTCTATTCTTTTATTTTCTTGCAATTTATGATTATGAATCTTTTAGTATTTGATTTCCCCATTGTCATGAGTAGCTAAAAACCTTAATCTAAGGTTTTGGTGGAACTCGTCGGGAATAACTTGGTTGTTTTATCAATATAATTAGATTTGGTTGTTAATCTCTAATTGTTCATCTATATTTTGATTGTGGATTAGTTGAAAGGGCCCTCAATTATCCTCCTATTTATTATGTATCTTCTTGAGAGAGAGTGCATATTTAGGTGATTGTATGAACAACATCACTCACGGAGTATAGACGAGAGTCATAACCGAGGGTTAGGGGTTGGATTGGAGATAACGAAACCCCGTGTGCAATCTAAGTGAACCGTATTGTGCAAGTAGCTAGCGTAGCTTGAGAAAGTGCGTTTAGTAGATTATTATAATTACTTGAGAAAGAATTATGATATATGGAGAGTTCATGATTTTTAGAGATAGCTAAATCATAGTTATAGGACATATAAAACCAAGGAAAGTACCAACGGGGGAAACCATTGCCTTAGACTTTATTTCTACTGTTTACACATCAAGTTTAGTTAATTTTCAGCTGTTAATTGCTTTCAATCTTTAGTTGTTAGAAAATCAACCATTGTGAATCAAAAAGTTTGGGAAAATAGATTGTGTGAATTTAGTAAATCTGACAGTAGTGATTGATAGGTTAGTTTCCTGTGGTTCGACTTTGGGCAATAATACTCAGATTATATTTGCAACGCCCGCATAGTCTTTTGTGAGACTTAGTTGAGCGTGATCAATATTTAGCGCTATTATAGACGTCGTCGACAAGCATTTTATATCGGTTCCAACCTCCTTATTTTTCATAAAGACATAACATAGTATCTCTTCATTTATTAATTCAGGTACCTGAATCTCTCATGAGATTTTATGAAGTGTTATGTCACGTGATCTTCTAGATCACTTGCCTCCTTTATTATGATCATTTTGATCATTTGCTCATCTTTTTTATCAAGAAGTTTTATTTGAAACTGATTTGTCTATACACTTTAAGCGTACCATAGACTTTGTCCTTCTAGGACTTATTCTAATAGGAGCATTTGCAATGAGAATACAGTTACTTTCATTGGGTCAGCAAATGCGTCTGGCATGCTTTGCAATATATTGCACATGAATTATCTTTCTATGAACTTCAAGTTCATATTATCTTATTTGAGGATCTAGATGTAGAAATGATAATGCATTCCACGTAATTTTTTCTCAACTGTTTATCCCCCCCCCCCCCCCCCC
>NW_017673084.1:74769-117275 GCF_001879085.1 Nicotiana attenuata | reverse complement strand
CCCCCCCCCCCCCCCCCATGTTAGAAAAACTAACTTGCTTCCTCAACTTTGAAAATCCACCTTTGTGCGTTATGGTGTTAATCAAAATATACACCGCACATCAATAATAATAAGATGGAATTATTTGGTTCCTGACCCTGAACCACTTGTGAGGGGAGAAAATAATATACTTTGGTATATAACGTATATCAAACTGATATAGAAAACTTTGTTCTCATAATTAATAATTTCGCTATTTAGTGGAGGCACTCAATAAATCATCCTGCTAAACCAGTTGTGATGTAAACCAACTTATCAAGATAAACTATCTTGAATAAAAAAATTGGAAATTATGCTCTAAATCAAATTATTGAGCAAGTTACCTCGCAAACACCATATTGCGGGTTAATAATAGTCGAACATGTAACCATTTCATAGATGCATCTTATGTGGTATATATGGCGGGTGAACAAGCCCATATTCACCTTTGATATTTCTAGCATTCATGGGATTCAATCTCAATTTAGTTGGTCTATTAATTAATAAGAACAAGCAACATAAGAGAATTCGTAAAGAACTTTCTAGTTCTTTAATATTTACCCATGTGAATTCTCTTTTATTTTTGCACATCATACTTAAATTAACAATTATCAATAAACTCCAAGTTTATTATGATATGAGTTTTTATATCAATAAACATCCACTTTATTATGGTATTCTTTTATTTGTGTAGTACAAACTGGAGAATAAAACGGGTAACTTTTCGCACACATATTACCCCGCTACAAGTTGTAGTAATAGAAGATATTAAATCTATCCTTTATTTATAGTCTCAATATAACCAACCGCTTTCGCGAATACTTTAGAAACTCAATTAAGTTTCTTTGAGACTTACTACAACACAATGCTTTATTGATAATCAATTTTATTCATCCAACAGAGTAATAATTGGCTCTTCCAGAGCTCTCAATTAATTTTGGTACCACCATATATCCATCAACAACCATATGGTGAATATCTCTTTTAAAGAGAAAGTTATACCATTATAGTCATTGTCAAAATTATATGCAAGATCTGTTTCTTGCATTAGTGTTATTCTTTAATAATCACGTTACCCAAATATTTGGGCGTACAATAGGTGCGTGACCAATAACCATTCATACCATAATAATGATATTATTTTCTTATATCATCTCAAACCTCCTTTTAGAGGTGAGTGTGGTATAATCACTACCACTAGCACATTCATATTCTTCCAAGAATGAATATATATTCATAAATCAGATGTTTTCACATTCACATCATGAATGGAATATAGTCATCTGTATGTGCTTTACGAAATATTATGTCAAATCGATGACAAATATCACTTTCACAAAGTGAAGGATTATTTTGAGAATCCTTATTGTTCTCATTACCACAATGATGACGATTATAATTTCGTTTATTGTCACGTCCATATCCATTGATATATTCATAATAATAATTTTGTCTTCTTTCAGACTTATCACATATTGCTATCACATTCTCTTGAGGGAATGAGAATGGAGCAAATTCAATGGGACGGGTCAATTCTTTGCCCACAATCATACATGAATTTGATCATGGCGAGGCATAGAAATTTTACCACTTCGAGTGGTTATAATTTCTTACTAACTCCATTAGAGCTATAATCAAAATTTATCATCTTTGCTTGTATTTAAAATCAAATTATAGAACGTCAAGAATTTAAACGAGAAAAGTAAAGTAGAATACTTACCTTAAATCCAGAATTTAATCATGAAGGAGCTCATGTAACAATTGACAATCATTATGCTCAATCCCAAAACTTCTACTCAATTGGTTAGAGTCTCGTGTTGATAACATGTTATAAAACAATAAAAGAAGAAGTTGCAGAGAAAAGAAGAGGGAGAGAATCTTATTGATTTGGGATGAATTACAATGGAATAAAACCCTCTATTTATAGGGAGATGGTGACTTAGCCACCAAGTAATAAACCCTAGAATCTCTCTAAATATAGACATTCACCGTAAATAAAATTCTATTTATAACATATGCTATTTTAATTCACTACAAGAAAACAGAATTATTACGGCGGTTATTTTTACATATAATGACTGTTCGTATTATGGCGGTTTTCAAAGAATCGCCGTAATGACATAGATAAACCGCCACATTATAATGTGGTTAATGCGCCCTTTTGTGTTGCTTATTATAGCGGTTCCAAACCGCCCTAATTTCGTTTCATTAAAAAATGCAAAATTACAGTATTGCAGTTCCATAATGTTCACAATTATTTATTTACATTTACAATCCCATTCGCTGAATGATAAATAATTTTAACCTAATATAGAAGATTAAATAAGCAAAATATTCATTATATAAAACACAAGTATACCAAAATTACATCATCAAAATATTATTATATGAAAGAGTATTTCAACAATAATATCCAAAAGATTCATAGCTGATCCTACAAAATAATCATTAATTCACCCTTCACGGTCTTCATTGTTACTTTCATCTACATATCTTCTTGGTTCAAACGGGTGACGGTGCACCACTTCCCAAATTTGGTGCCTGAAAAAAAAAAGCAAAAATAGTCAATAAGCAAATAACTAACATTTTAATGTAGTTTTAATTTTAATGTAGCAAGAGAACTTATGATCTAAGTACAGAAATTTAATTCCAGAAAGTTTGTCTATCAATCATGAGCGAAAACACGAATCACCAACAATATCGACTTAATTTGAAGTATAACTTTCTTCTATTAACTGGAGATAATTCTTCACAATGCACCTCTTGCAACAAAAATTAAGAGAATATTTCCATCAGCAGATGCTGAAAACACAACCCCATTTTTACTACTACAAACCAATTCATTTATAGCATCATCATGTGCTTTAATTGATTCCAAACTGTTCAAATCAGAAATTCTCAGCTCTTCTTGAAACTTTCCAAACACGAATTCTACTATCTTGATGTGCTGTAAAAAGTTTATTACCAACAGTAACAAGTGCTTTTAATGAGTTATGAACTTATGATACTATCTTTCATTTTTAATTAGCGATAATGTACCGAAACCATTAGAACAGTAATATTTTCTAATAACGGCAATCTCGTTCTGTTGTCCTTTTTTCTTGTTATAGATCACTATTTTGGATGTTAAATTTTCAATTGATTGAATGAATCATAGATTATCAGACTAAGGGAAAACAATTAGAGCGGAATTGGGGAAAATCGCTACACTTCCAAACATGCATGAACCCTAATAAAGAGAAAAGAGAAGATAGACTTTGAGGAAACACACATAACTAACAATTACCTGAAGATTATTGAAGCTGCTAAACAAATTCCATGTGCTTTTTCTGATTTGAATCTCTATACTTTCAGCCGGAAAAACGGATTGGGGGAATAGAAGGATCCGAAGCCTGAAAATTGGGAGTTCGTTGCCAGGGAATTGGGGGAACGAACTGGGGTAAAGAGATATGAGAGTCTGGACTCTGCGTGATGCTACACTACAAAATGGTAAAATATGAACATGTTTACATAATATTCAATAGATAAAGACACAACTAAAAGAATATTAAACCTTGTGATAACTAGCCATATTTTTTAAAAATTTAACATGCCAAAGTCTGCATACTAAGCCACGGCTCTATGTGATGCTACACTACAAAAATAGATAATGCACTAGCAATAACTAAGGTAAAAACAACCATGCAACAAATTCACATACCTCCTCCAACTGAGGTGTTGCAGGTGATTGACACCAAAATCTCCCTTCATCCATTCACAAGTAGATATTCCAGTTATGATGAGATCAATGTCAATATTTCCCGCTCGTGAAACATATTCAACTACTCAGGATACTTGAAAAGTGATAATGATAGAAATGAGTTTTCAATTGAATATTTACAAGAAAGAGGTATCTTTTAAATTGATAGAATCTCCTTTCCTCAACTAAAAGCTATTTGAAGTACTAAGAATCAATAATCAAAATAGGATAGCTGGTTTTGACAGTCAGTCCATGCACATCATACTTCTAGATTTTACAAGAAGGTGGAGAGATAGTCAGACAAAGAACATGAACTTGGGCATTCCATATTTCTTCCCCTGGATGCAGGGTCAGTGCAACCTGAGTCAGAGTTATTAATAGTAACGTTGCATTAACCAACATAATTGTAATAAGAGATAGAGGAAGTGATCAGGAAATGCATATGTAAGCAAATAGTATACATTTTAAAACTTAAAAAATTGATTTGATCCTTACCAAAATATAATTGTGCGGCAGAATATTACTGCTAACGTGCACCAAAATTTGTCATACTGTCCCTATAGCAGTTAGGGCTGAGCATTGGGGCTGATTGAATTTACTTCTGTAGGAGTAAAACAAACTGTTCTTAATCCCATTTCCTAAGGCAGTAGGTAAGATTTCCTGCAAGAGATTTTATCAAACGCCTTGTGGGCGTTAGTAGACTTAAAAGAGAGATGTAAGAAAACTGACAAGAAATTAAAAATTAAACAAATATATATAACAAAAACCATATGCATGTACAAATTGCACCAAGAAGACATGGAAAGAAAACCGTAAACAAATGACTCGGACTAAATGAAAACACCAAACAGAGAAAAAATATTGACAGTTTCAAAAGATGACAAAGGTTCCAAAATCAGTATCGTCAAAGGCTTAGATTAATCAACAAAACTAAACAAATCGAGCAAGTTTATTTGACAACAATACGCAATCACAGTTTGTTTATAATTTGAGAAAATTTGGCCATAGTCATTTGGCAGAAGAAACTTCACAAATCCCAACTACTCCAGCAAAAGACCAAAAAGAGAACTAAAAAAAGTTAAGACGAAATTTTAAGAAAAAATATAACCGGTACGAAACTAAACTGCAGTAATCAACGATAAAACAACAAAACACTCTTCGGTAGAACCTTTTAAGTTCTTCAACTAACCAGCCCAAAGATCCATAAGAGCTAAGCAAACTCCAGCAAGGAAAGAATAAAAATGCACAAAAGCCATTTACAACAATTACAGTCCAAAGTAGCATAGATTAAGCAGAAGATCTTACCAAATGCAGATCCGTAAACAGATTTGCTACATATTGTGAAGTGTCGCTAGCGACGAAGGTGAGCTGTCGCTGGTGAACGATATAAAGTGCCGGTGGAACCTAAAGGGAGAGAATGAAATATTGGGGGTAATTTATGTTCGCTCAGTTATGTTATGTTAAAAAGCTACTTAAAAGAAACATAGCGGCGGTTCAAAAATGACGCAATTATTCACATAAGCGCCGTACTAAAAATGTTAAATGCGGCGTCTACAAATCCGCCATTATGTAGAGTCAATTATGGCGTTTCTTTGAAACAGTCATTTTATAACCGCCACAATATTCCGGATTTTTTGTAGTGATATAATGTAAATTTCTAAAAAGTTTAATTCCTCTCCAACGAGACTCCATACGATCAGACTCATTATCTTGTCCATAAACTCCAAACTTGAAATAATGATGGTCTCCACCTCTTCCTGAAGCTTCATACTTGAGATTTCCATTTATATATACCTTCAATTTACTTGCACCAACATCATGAATTACATTTAGCCTAAACCATCTGTTGTAAATATTTATTGTCCTATAGTAAGTGAGGTCCCCGTTGTGAATTAACTCTTAGCATTAAGGTTGTGGCTGAAGTTGATGCTCCAAATATTTGCATTATTGACACTCCAGTTGTACCACTTGGAACATATCCATATGCCTCAAATTGCCATACACCCGATGAATGATCATGTCCCTAAAATGTAATAAATTAATAAACGTCAAAAAATCAGTCATTAGAATTTTAGATAATTAAAGGAGTTTATCGATCATTTCTGTGAATCTAGGTATTTTTTTTAGTGTATATATTGTTTGACTCAAAAGTTGTTTAACACTTTTTAAGCAAATCAATCAAATAGATGAAGGGGTAAATCCTAGTTAAGATAATTAACTCTAGATCCGAGACGAATAATATGAGTAGAAAAACATAGCCGAGTATAAATATTGGGCGTGATTATAGCCAGATTTACTAACATAAAGAAAGATGCATTGAATAACATTAAATGGCAATAAAATGTAGATAAAGGAAAAGATTCACCCGATCTTGAGTTAGTCGGATCTTCTTTCATTTGATAAAGATGAATGATAGACAAAATACAAGAACCATTGGACCCTTTTTGGATCTGATGAAGGTTTTGGATCACAGATCCTCTTCTCTCTTTTGAGAGATGTGTTTACATATTTTCTAGCAAGAGGAAGAGGTAGACCGAGCGAGAGCCCCCTTTTTGGGAAGTCCTCCCCTCCTATTTATAAGGGGGGTATCCATAGAAAATCCTTACAAAAGGTACAATTTAGAGAGAATATTCGGTAGAATATTCCTTTTGAGTATTCTAAAGCAAACTAGAAGTTTCATGACTGTCCGTCCTCGGCCTATCCGACCACGACCTTCTTGATGACGGTCCGGCCTTGGCTTTATTGATGACGGCCCGACCTTGGTCTGTCCGACCTTGGCTTTATTGATGACGGTCCGACCTTGACCTGTCCGACCTTGGCTTTATGTATTCACGTGCCGAATTTCTCTAGTCTTATTTTGACCCATACAGTTAGTCCCTCCGCTTATCGAGGTCGTCTCTTGGTCGAGCTCGGTGAGCGGACCTCATTAATCGTAGTTTAAGAAATTTGGATGGGGAGGTCGACTAGTATGGGTTGCAGCTGAGGATGCTGATGCCGAGGGATAATATCTTGAAGATGGTGGTGAAGAGACTAGCGATGGTGACGCTGAGTGAAAAGATAGATGTCTTTTCTATTATTTTTTTTTGACCATTGATCTGGGTCGTATGTAATCTACGACTATTTGCGCAGTGACTTTGTATAAACAAGAACTTTTCGTTGTTATTTGCCTCGTACTTTTCCATGTTTTCGCTTTTTGCGACTTTGGTGCGAGGTAGATTCCCGCATGGAGAGTCCCGGTCTTTCCTTCTTTATATTTTCTGACGGCACTTGGCCTTAGGGACATTTCGAATTCTCTTCGGCGAAGGCCCATGGCCTTAGAGGGTATTATTTTGATTTTGTCGGAATATTGACCCGTCGTTGTTCGATCGAGGTCGAACTCTTCTTCTTTGGCGAAGGCCCTTGGCCATAAAGTCGATTCAGACGAGGCCGAAGGTTGATTAGGTCGAGGCCGAATGTCGTTTCGGACGAGGCCGAATGTCGGTTCGGACGAGGCCGAAGGTCGTTTGGGACGAGGCCGAAGATTGATTCGGACGAGGCCGAATGTTGATTCGAACGAAGCCGAATTCTTCTATTTGGCGATGGCCCTTAGCCTTAAAGGGTGTTATTTCGACTTATCGAAATGTTAACCCGTCGTCGTTCGATCGAGGTCGAACTCTTCTTTTTGGCGAAGGCCCTTGGCCATAAAGTCGATTCGGACGAGGCCGAATATTGTTTCGGACGACCGAATGTTGATTCGGACGAGGCCGAATGTTGATTAGGACGAGGCCGAAGGTTGTTTCGGACGAGGCTGGATGTTGTTTCGGACGAGGCCGAAGGTTGATTAGGACGAGGCCGAAGGTCATTTCGGACGAGGCCGAAGATTGATTCGGATGAGGCCGAATATCGTTTCGGACGAGGCCGAAGATTGATTCGGACGAGGCCGAATGTCATTTCGGACGAGGCCGAAGGTTGATTCGGACGAGGCCGAATGTTGATTCAGACGAAGCTGAATTCTTCTATTTGGCGATGGCCCTTAGCCTTAAAGGGTGTTATTTCGACTTATCGAAATGTTAACCCGTCGTCGTTGGATCGAGGTCGAACTCTTCTTTTTGACGAAGGCCCTTGGCCATAAAGTCGATTCGGACGAGGCCGAATATTGATTCGGACGAGGCCGAATGTTGATTCGGACGAGGACGAAGGTTGTTTCGGACGAGGCCGAATATTGATTCGGACGAGGTCGAATGTTGATTCGGACGAGGACGAAGGTTGTTTCGGACGAGGCCAAAGGTTGATTAGGACGAGGCCGAATGTTGTTTCGGACGAGGTCGAAGATTGATTCGGACGAGGCCGAATGTCATTTCGGACGAGGCCGAATGTTGATTCGGACGAGGCCGAATGTTGATTCGGGCGAGGCCGAAGGTTGATTCGGACGAGGCCGAATGTTGATTCGGACGAAGCCGAATTCTTCTATTTGGTGATGGCCCTTAGCCTTAAAGGGTGTTATTTCGACTTATCGAAATGTTAACCCGTTCGAATTCGAGCGAGGTCGAACCATCAAACGTTTGATGGTGAACGGCACTTAAGGCCTTAAACTCTGTTCGAACGAGGTCGAACTTATCAGACCTCGGTGGTGAAGGCACTTAGCCTGAGTCCCATTTCGAGCGAGGTCGAACTGCTAATCTTTGATGGCGAAGGCACTTAGCCTGAGTCCAGTTCGAGCGAGGTCGAACTGTTAATCTTTGATGGCGAAGGCACTTAGCCTGAGTCCCAGTTCGAGCGAGGTCGAACTGTTAATCTTGATGGCGAAGGCACTTAGCCCGAGTCCCAGTTCGAGCGAGGTCGAACTGTCAAACTTTGATGGCGAAGGCACTTAGCGTGAGTCCCAGTTCGAGCGAGGTCGAACTGTTAATCTTTGATGGTCCAATGGTTCTTGTATTTTGTCTATCATTCATCTTTATCAAATGAAAGAAGATCCAACTAACTCAAGATCGGGTGAATCTTTTCCTTTATCTACATTTTATTGCCATTTAATGTTATTCAATGCATCTTTCTTTATGTTAGTAAATCTGGCTATAATCACGCCCAATATTTATACTCGGCTATGTTTTTCTACTCATATTATTCGTCTCGGATCTAGAGTTAATTATCTTTAACTAGGATTTACCCCTTCATCTATTTGATTAATTTGCTTAAAAAGTGTTAAACAACTTTTAAGTCAAACATATATACTATATGTTGAATCTCCTTACTTCTTCATGTATTTATTTTTTATATTTTGATTTCCTAACTCACGAGAGAAAAATAAAAATTGAACATTAACTCAAACCAATCGAGCTTTCTTGGAATACATGCTTTTACCTTAGGTGCATAGCAAAAGCACATATAATATTAAACAGTATAAGTGATCATAACTAAATGTAAAATAATAGATACATATATACCGTTATACGAATTTCAGTGCGAGGTTTTGTTTGGCTAGTGGGAGTATGAGGCTTGTCCGTCTTGAAAACCCACATCTTATGAACTCCATTGATGAAGGAATACTTTTGATTTACAGCCACATCATAAGGCTTTTGAATTTGGAAGTTGCTTTGGCTAAGAGTTAAGGAATTGAAACCATCAATAGGATCAGCTTTGCAAAACAGATGGTTTTGGGTTACAATTAGTTGGAGAAGAGTGAATAATAGCAATGGGAGATGAAGACAAGAGATCAAAGCCATGTTTTCTTGGTGAAATACACAATAGATTTTGGGGTGGATTATGGCTGAAACTTGAGTACATGTGATTATAGGGAAATCTTTTGAGAAATTTGTGGAAGTCACTCAACATGTGATGGTCACGACACTTAGAATTAGCATCATAAAAAAAATAAAAATAAAAAGGCAGTCCGATGCACAAGACATCTCGCGTTTACCGGTGACTGCTTCTACGGCTCGATCCCATGACCTATGAATCAAACGGAGTCAACTTTTACCGTGGGTGAAAGGTTCTCCTTCTCACAATTAGCACCATTGAGACTTGAATATGGGTTGAAGGGACTAAGATTGAGTGTGCTTACTAGTCTTTGCCACTGTGAGATGAACGGCTTGGTACGATTCTTCGCATTGAATAACTCTTAAATGGACAGATGATTTATATATCGAATAAGCCTAATTCAAACGGCAGCAGCTTTTTACTCACTAGTGCATATGTAAAATTTTTGCCTAAACACTTTCCTTAATGAGTCTGAATTTAGGACTATGTTAATTCTAAAACTTTCTAATTTCTTATCTCAGTTGATATTTAATTTGTATAGTTATTAAATTTTCAAAAATATCGGCCATTATATATATACATATTGCTTTAAGAAAAAATATATAATTTAGGCAAACATATATAGAGAAGGGATATACTGCCACTGCTTGCTAGTCCTATTTTATAATACTACGGAGTATATATCAATGCTCTATAGTCAAATTCTTTGTGGAGTAGTTAACTATACTTGAAAAATCATAGAGAAAAACTTTTTAAGTTCACAAATTGTAATAATCCCTTCTCTTTGAGGAAAATAACTTGGAGTAGTTACTTTTTCGGTTCCCGTGAATTCTTTCTTATCAAAAAGAAACTTTTTTAAAAAAAAAAACATGTGTCTGCGGTCTCGCGTTTATGACCATATATTTCTCTTCATCCCATATTTGTCTCTTTTTTCTCCCCAAAATAGTTAATTCAAAGTAAAAACTAAAGTAATAGTACGTACAAGATTTAAATATAAAGTCAACTTTTTAATTCTCATAGCAGCCCACGTGATTGGCTTTAAATCAGTAGTTTAATATTTCGCCACTATTTCAAATATTGAAATTCAATATTTATAAATACTAATAGCTAAATTAAAATTTGCAAATACTAAAATTCCGTATTTAATTATACAAAACTTCAGTATTGAGACATTCTTATGGCCAAGATGGGGCCTAAGATCAATTACAGTTAGCTCCCGTTTTGGTCGTAGATTTTAGCTACATTTTCCCAATTTTTTTTTTTTTTTTTGGAAAATACAATTATTCATGGAACGTGATCAGTTTTTGAAAATTTTTGAAAAAATTGTTTCAAGTTTCCAAAAATTAGTTTAGGACAATTTTTGAGTGAAAATATTTCTTTCACTCACAAAAATTCAATCGTTTTTCAAATAAAGTGCATGTCCAAACACAACTTCAACTTCCAAAAAATATTTTTCAACGCAACTTTAAATTTCCCCCTCAAAATGTAACAAAATCTATATTCAAACGCTAGCTTAGTGTAAGATCGGAAATAGAAAGCAATGAATGGCAAACAAAAACCAATTCACGTTCCTCTCTAGTTCTAACTTCTAATCTTCTCTTTATCGCTAAGCCACATGATGATAGGCTATAATTGCATATTTTATTCGCTTATTACACTCGAATTTACTGCACTTTAATTGAGTTTGCGCTTTAATCGCTAGTGTTTTGCACTAATTGTGTGTTTTATGCCTTGTAGGTGTGATTCCGAGCTATATAGATGTTATGGAATGAATTTAAGTGATTTTAAGCTTTGAAGTCTGAGTAAAAGCTCAAGGAATTAAGCCGGGATCGTGTTCGGGGGTCAAATTTGATAATTAAGTATGAACGAAGACTTGAGGAGGCATATTGCGCACTGTCTAGTAAAATAGACATAACTTTTTGCTCAGAACTCCATTTGGGCTCCACAATATATGGTTGGAAAGCTAACTCAAAGGGCTACAACTTTCATGTTTTACGTTTTTCTAAATTCCAAACGGAACAGGGTGAAAAACCGCGGTTCCACCGCGACCGCGGCAGAACCGCGGCAGAGTGTACTCGCGGACAACTGAAGAATCAGAGAGTATGTTTGGCCGCGGTTTGACCGTGACCGCGGTGGGACCAAAGTGAAAATTTCAGGGGCTAAAGTGCAAAACATGGGATTTTAAGTCCTAAACCCTATATTAAACAAAGGAGGCCGGCCAAGAACAAGAAGATGACATATTTTGGACACAAATTAGACCTAAGGAGGCGGAGAGACACTACTTTAGGGTTAGACAACACCCTTGGAGGCAAGAACACATTGGGAGGAAGGCGGAGAATTCTTCTACGAGTTTTTTCCTTCCTCTTCCTATTTTTTTCATTGTTGGTTATGACTTTTAGTATTGTAGTTTTACATACTATTATGAATAGCTAATTTGTTATCTAGAGTTTTGATAGAACCTTTTGTAGGATAAATTCTTGTTATGTTTTTATATAATTGAGCCATAGCTTTTCTCTATTTGTTCAACTACGTTTATATTGTGGTTGGTTGAAGAGCTCTTAATTAGCTGTGCATATTTAGTATGCATAACTCGGGAGAGAGTGCATATTTAGGTAATTGTTAAACAACACCACTCCCAGAGTAAATGAGGGATCAATAACCGAGGGTTTAAAGGTGGGATTAGGGATAACGAAGCCTTGGGTGCGATATGAAGTGAGCTGTATTAAAAGCCAGCTAGCGTAGCTCGGGAGAGTGCGTCTAGTAAATTGTCGTAATTACTCGGGAGAGATTTACGGTAATAAGAGTGCTCATGATCGGTAGAGAATACTTAGGCAAAATTATAGAAGACATAGCAGGAAGGATTCCGACAATAGGGGAAATCATAACTCTAGACCTCCTTAATCTTTTCTCTAACCCTCAGTGTCGTTAGTTGTTAATTTACTATTTTAATTTGTTAGTTAATTAGTTAAACACAAGAATCTTAATATCTATAAGTTAGGAATTGTTCAAGCTTGTCTTCTTGGTGATAGTCAACAGTTGTAGCTAAACCTTAGTTCTCTGTGGGATTCGACTCCGGACTTGTAAACCGGATTATATTTGCAACGACCGCATTGTCCTTTTTATAAGTCATAGTTGGGCGTGATCAGTATCTTTTGAACTCATGCGACTGAACTTAGAATGAAACTCTAAGATGCTTACGTACCTCGGTGAAGAGGATCAAGTCATACCGTAGTTCAGAATGGGTGAGTTTTTTTATTTATTTTTTGTGTCCTAACTTTTGCCTAGGCCGCCTCTTTCGAGATTTTCAACCTAGCGGACCCTTTTCTTTGGACCGCACACAGTTTATACTCTTGCGGTCCAGGAGTATAGGAACATGCAGTTTAGGCTTGTGCGTCAAGGAGCGTAGTAATTTAAAGATTTATCTTACTTTTCGTAATGCTTCGTAAATTGAAGACTTGCTCAATTTTGAAGAGCTTTGCAACTTGAAGTTGCACTCGAATTTGAAGAGCTTTGCTACTTGAAGTCTTTGCTCAACTTTGAAGCACTTTTGACTTGAGTCTTTGCTCGAATTTGAAGAGCTTTGAGACTTGAAGTCTTTGCTCGACTTTGAAGAGCTTTCGACTTGAGTCTTTGCTCGAATTTGAAGATCTTTGTAACTTGAACACTTTGCTCGAATTTGAAGAGCTTTACAACTTGAAGACTTTGCTCGAATTCGAAGAGCTTTATGTCTTAAAGATTTAGTTCAAATTTGGGGAGCTTCGTGACATACATATAGGTTCATGTGCCAAGAAGAATCGTAACTTGCAGTTTAGGCTCGTGCATTGAGGAGCATTATAACTTGCAGTTTAGGCTCATGCGTTGAGGAGCGTTGCAACATGAATAGATTCTTCATTTTCATTTTCGGATGAAAACTTGCCCCGATCCTCGTCTTCTTATTTTTCTTCTTCTTCTTCGTTGTAAGGCTCAAAGACAGGTAGCCCTTGGTCTCCACTTGTATCCATACTTAGTTCCATATCATGAGCACGAGTTGCTAGTTCTTCAAATGTTTTAGGCTTTGTGCCTTGTAAGATATAGCGAAGACCCCAACGCATGCCTTGAATGCACATTTCGATGCTAGAAGTTTCACTAAGATGATCTTTGCAGTTGAGGCTTAAGCTCCTCCAGCAGTTGATGAAGTAAATAACCGGCTCATCCTTTCGTTGATGAGAGTTTGTAAGTTCGGTCATGCTTACGATGTGTCTTGTGCTATAGAAACGATTGAGAAACTCTTGCTCCAATTGCTTCTAATTATCGATGGAACCAGATTCGAGATCTGTGTACCAATCGAATGCATTCGTTTGAGAGATCGAATAAACTGTTTGACAAGATAATCACCATATGTTCCAGCATTGTTGCAAGTTTCAACAAAGTGTGCTACATGTTGTCTCGGATTTCCCTTACCGTCGAATTGTTGCAACTTAGGAGGTTGATAACCAACGTGCATCTTCAAGTTATCAATTATTTGCATATATGGCTTTGCATATGTGAGTGATAATTTGGACGACTCAGGTTTATCTTTGATAGACTCCATGATGAAGTCCTTTAATTTCTCAACGGGAATCAGACCTTCAGCGGAGACTTGAATCTCTTTGGTTGTCGTTGCTTGCTTTTCGAATGAGTCTTCTTTCTCTTGTGATCTTTGAAGATTTAAAGGTGTTTGTATCGATTCTCCCTCTACTATGAATCCAATGTATTTATTTACTTCAAAAGTTTAGCATCTTGATCTTACATGCGCTTTAATAAGCTTTCAATTGCTTTCGTCAAATTTACAAGTTGTTCTTCTACAGTAGAAGCTTCAATAACCATTGCTTGCATGATCGCCATAGAGGATGAAGAATAATATGGATCATTGTTGAGCTTAGAGGTCGCATTAATGGAGACTAGAGGAGATCAACACTCAAGTTATCATCATCGACTTGCATGAAAGGTTTCTTGGACTTAGATAAACTAAGTTGAGCAAGAACCTCTTCGATCCTTTCAGCGACATGGTTCGTTTTTTGGTTCGCGCTTGTAGAGGATCTTGTTCCTTTTGAGGATGAAGATCCGACAATAAGGCTTGATGCGGACGACACTTGAAGTGTTTGTTTTCCTAAAGAGCTTACTTTGCTCCTTGTGACTGGCGCAAAGATTCCAAAGGTAATATAGAGGATGTTTTCCACATCAGCATAGAACTTAGAATTAGCACCTTTAATGGAAGTTGATCTAGAGTTGATTTTCTTTGAAGCCATTTCGATGTTCTTGAACTTTGGTGAATGCAAAGTTGAGATGAGAGGTAGAGATTGTCTCACTGGGCGTGCCAGAATTTGTAGACAATAAATTTGTGTCAAGAAAATAATATCAAGCGCGAAAAATATCGCAACAATCATAGTATTTGATTTCAAATAACTTGAGCGTACAATCTCTATGAATCCTCTGATTCTTCTTTCCAATAGTAAATAAATTCAAGGGTCCTTCAAGCTTGATATTGAATCTATATTTGTCGTCACGAATGATGATATTGAATTCACTAGCACGAACTTTGATTTGAACTCGTACTCCTCGAATCTTGATTTTTTCTTCGTTCTTGAGCTTGAACTTGATTTCTTGAAGCTTGAAACTTGTAGAGAAATTTGCAGCGTTTGATCCACGAGCTCTTTCTTGCTTCTTGTTATAACTTCTGATATCTTTTCTGAGTTATGAAGACCCTTATTTATAGTTGTGGGAGGGAAGAGTTATGATAAGAACAAACTATTTCCGATAAATCAGATTAAAGAGTGACATGGCCGCATTTGATTGGCCAAAACATGTCACTTGCACATGTGGCGCGATTTCATTGGCCTTTTAATTTGACTTGGCATGCCTTGTCATTTTGATACGTGGCATGATCCTATAGGCTTTTTCGTTTGACTTGTCGTGCCACGTCATTTGACATGTGGCACCAAACTGGGCCTCTAGGAAGATGACATATTCAGCCTAATGAAGTGGGCTCATCATTTGTGGCCCAACTAAATGGGCTAGCCTAGTCAATATTTATTGGACTTAAGTAATTAATCCAATTATATTAGCCCATAATATTTATTTAGACTAATATATTTAAAATATAGTCCAAATTATTTATTGAATTTAAATCCAATAAATTTTGCATGCCTATAAGAATAAAAACAACAAGATAGTAAGGTGATCAACAATGAAAACAAATAACGGTTAGTCATAAAAACCTACTACCAATAGAAAACGAAACTGCGTGTCAATACTACTGTTATGAATACTCTAGACTACCTATTCTACTACCCAAATTCTCGACCTTCATACCTTTCTATCAAGGATCATGTCCTCGGTCAGCTGATATTGCGCCATGAGTCAAAATACACACAAAGTATAAAAGACAACAAAAACCTAAAACCAAGGAATTCTTTTGAAAATTTCAAAACTAAATTCAAAATAAAATGCATAACTAATGGCGTTTGGATATTTGATTTAACGTTTTAAATAATAAACATAATCTTTGTCCCTCAAGTGAGTTCCACGTCCATCAAAGAATATATTTCATATCATCTCAATATGAAAAGTATATTAATTTAAATAATTAATGTAAAATTGTTATTAATCTTAAAGTCCTAAATATTAAGAGTTATTATGCATTTTAAATAAGGAAAGATTTTTAATAAAAAATTTACTTGATTTCAAAATACTAATTATTAAAAGAAATAATTAATTGATTATTCCTAAACATTAGAGAAATAATTAAATGATTGTTCCTATATATTAGGGAATTAATTAGGATGATATTTCTCCGGTGTGAACTCTATTTTAAAGGGTAAAAAAAGCGAACAACAATTCGCTAAGGGTCTTCGTGCTTTAGTATAATATAGATTCTTTGATGCAGATGCACGATAGCAAGGTCGTGCATAAACCCTTACCGTTAGTTTCCTAGAATTTTTTTCTAACTATGATAAAGTCTCCTCATTTGTTTGCATTATGAGTCTTAATCATTCAGGTCTTAATTATTAAATTTTTTTTATTCACAACCACTTAATGGGTCTGAATATGTCTGTATGATTAAAATCTATAACAAAGACTTAATTTCATTAAGATGCTATCATCCATATTAATTACTAACTGCCGCCACTGCCTATCATTATTAACTACCACTACCACCACCATCCTCAACCGCAGCCGCCACACTACCACCACCCACCACTCCCACTACCATGTTCCTCAATCACACCACACACTCACCCACCTTAACTACCACAATCAACCACCCTGTCACTATCAACAACCATAGCTGGCACTGTCCATCATTATAAACTACCACTATCCACTATCATCTTCTTCAATTACAACTACAACCGTTACCACTACCACCATCCTCAACCATTTCGCCATCGCTATCAATCACCACTAGCTACTGTCCAGAACCACCACTATCAACCAAAATCACCACTAACCATCATCTTTAATCGGTATTCACAAGCACCTCCGTTAGCCATCATCAACAACAACTATCATATTTTATATATATATTATTGACAAAATATTAGATCAATTAGTATTTTATTTGAATTTTATGTTTATTATTTTTAGATAAATATAATTTTTATACATTCAGATTTAAAAAAATGCAGTCTTAATCATTTACTATTCAGATCTTAATACACATCTTATTGTTTAGATGTGTATTCAAATTCAGATTAATCTTAATACACATATTGATATCATATAATGTATTCAGATTCAGACATCTTAATCTAAAAATAAATAAATGAGGCCTAATTGAGTTTAATTTTTAAGCCTTGATCTTAATTATTTAGATCTTAATCGTTAAGTGTATTTACTTTTTCTTATTTCACAATTACTTAATGGGTCTTGAATGGAACCTTGGAGCAACAGTAAAGTTGTTTCCATGTGACCTATAGATCATGCATTCGAGCAATGAAAGCAGCCACTAATGCTTGCATTAGGATAAGTTGTCTTCATCACACCCGTTGGGTGTGGCCCTTCTTCTGGATAGGTCTGAATGATTAAGATGCTATCATTTACATTCACTACTAACCGCATCCACCGCTCACTATTATCACCTACGGCATGCACCACCCACCTCCATCGTACTCAACCACCACCACCAACTGCCACCATACTTAACTACTGCGCCACCACACCATCCTTAATCATAGACGCCACCGCCGTCATTATCAACTATCATCGCCCATCACCTCACCATTATCGACTACCATCACCCGCCATCCCCACCATTATCAACTAATACCACTAGCATTATCTTCAATCACAATCACCCATCCACCCACCTTAACTACCACCACTAACCACCCCTACCACCATCATCAACCATAGCCGCCAATGTCCATCATTATAAATTACTACCACCACCCATCACTATCATTAGCCATCACCACCAACAACTACCATATTATTTAAAAAAATTATTTTGTCAATAAATGTTAAATTGATTAATATCTTATTTATTTTTTATTTATTAATTTTTAAATAAAGATAAATTTTATACATTCAGATTGTTAAAAAAGTTAACTGTGTTAATAATTTAATATTCAGATATTAATACACATCTCAATATTCAGATGTGTATTTAGATTCAGACGTTTTAATCTTAATGCACATCTTAATATTCAAATGTGCATTTAGATTCAGATGTCCTAATCCTTAGAAAACAAATGGGGACTTAAGTATATCACCGTCTAGGGACAAAGCTATTGATATATATTTTCTTGATAAAGTATTTTTCTTTTATTATCTCGGTTTACATATATAAATGTTATAAATGAATAATTTTATGTAGAAATAACCTTCTAAGATCTTATTTGTTTGCACTTAATGGAGGTATGAATCTTAATTTGATCTTAGTCATTAAGTGCGTTTGTTTTTTAGATCTGAATCTTAATAATTCAGATCTTAACCACTTAGTCTGTTTTTTTTTTCTTCAATTTTACAACTGCTTGATGAGTCTAAGTAGATTTTAATGACTAAGATCTATAACAGAGTCCTAATTTCATTAATATATTATACATTCAAGAATTTATGTAAAAATAATATTTCACTATTACTCCTATACTTTTACTAGTAATCATCATCACCACCGCTATCATTGTCCCCCAACATTATAGACTACCACCATACACTAGTCACTACCCACCATCCATTACCATCATCCTCAGCCACAACTACCAAGCACACCGCTGCCAAGTACAAATATCAGTTGTCATTACCACTAGCCATCATTTACAACACTCACCACCAACCACCATTATCACAATAATTATCAATCACCACTATCAACCACCACTATGTATTGCCCATCACTGTTATCAGTTCCACTACCATCAACCACGACTGTTTACTACTAATGTCATCCACCATCTACTATTTATAATCATCACTATCAACCAACACACCACCAGCCACTACCTAATCGGCACCAACAACCACCAGTGTTCGCCATCATCACCACCAACCACTATATAACTTTTAAAAAAATATTTATTAATATGATATAGATTAATTAGTACTATTTAATTTGAATTTACACTTATTAATTTATAAATAAAAAAAAATATTTCTCATTCAGATATAGAGAAAATAAACAGTTTGTTATGAATAGAATTTTATTTATGGTGAATGTCTATTTAGAGAGATTCTAGAGTTTATTACTTGGTGGCTAAGTCACCATCTCCCTATAAATAGAGGGTTTTACTCCATTGTAATTCATCCCAAAATTCAATAAGAATTCTCTCTCCCAACTTTTCTCTGCAATACTATTCTTCTTCTTTTATTGTTTCATAACACGTTATCAGCACGAGACTCTAACCAATTGAGTAGAACCTTTGGGATTGAGCATAATGATTGTCAAGTGTTCTATGAACTTCCTTCATGATTAAATTCTGGATTTAAGGTAAGTGATTTATGGTATTTTTCTCTTTTATTCTGTAATTTGATTTAAATACAAGCAAAGACGATAAATTTTGATTGTAACTCTAATGGAGTTTGAAAGACATTATAACCACCCAAAGTGGTAAAGTTTCTATGCCTTGCCATGATCAAATTTATGTATGATTATGGGCACAAGAAGTGAAAACCCGTCCTATTGAATTTGCTTCATTCTCATTCCCTTAAGAGAATATGATAGCAATATGTGATAAGTCTGAAAGAAGACAAAATTATTACCGTGAAGGTATCAATGGATGTGGACGTGGCAATAGACGAAATTATAATCGTCATCATTGTAATAATGAGAATAATAAGGATTCTCAAAATAAGCCTTCACNGCAAATCTCGATCCTCCACAACATACCGCATATACCATAACATCCAAGGATAGCAGGAAAACTTTTATCTCCCTTCCGAGCCACAGACATCTACGCAGTCAACTAGTCAAGAACTTCCATTCATCCCATCTAGAAGAAAAATCATTACACATTCCATGTCTCTCATATTCGTAGAAAATGCACCTCTTCAACCATGGTAGAAATCAACAAGAACTCTCTCAATTCCGTTTGCATAAATTAAACTGCCAGGACGGAATCCTTCTAACTCGACCAAGCTAAGCAAGCCATCAAAACCCAAGGGCATTGCTGCAAAATACTTGTAAGGGCTCATTACCTCGAACACATACGAAGAATTAATCATATCCTTACCATACCGATTCGGTCTGCTATCAAGCTATTCCATCTATCTAGTTTCCCTTCTGATTCATCATCAACTTGATATTCCCCCTTGCTGTAGCACCACAGTTCCTCAACCCAGGCTCACTACACGAGACCCAAGCACAAGACCACACTGTCTAAGACCCATAAGCCACTGAATTCTCTCTCAAATATTCTCAGAAATACCACATTCCAAAATACTTTACTCTGAAGAACTTCCTGCGAATCTAAATCCGTTACCTTTACTTCCAGATACAGATACATAGAATCCCATAATTAACATAAAATACCACAAGTCTTGACCTTTTCCAATGAAAACACAGTCTCTAACCACACACACAACCTTAAGACACCTGATTATTACATGTAGAATCTTGAACACATTAAAATCATTCTCGAGAGTCATTTACTTCTTATTCAAACTGCAATTCACCTGATCAAACGAACATAACCACCCGTGCCTCATTAGCACTCTGACACCGTAGGATATGACCTCATCCCAATACAACAAACACTCTTCCTAACTCNTGGTCATTGGTCACGTACCTTATGTACGCCAAAATATTTTGGCATTGTGGTATTATTAAAAACGTCTAACGGTAATGCCTAAGAAACAGATCTTAGCATATAATTTTGACCATAACCATAATGGTATAACTTTCTCTTTAAAAGAGATATTCACCATATGGGTGTTGATGAATATGTGGTACTACAAAATTAATTGAGAACTCTGCAAGAGCCAATTATACTATTTTGGAGAAACACAATTAATTACCAATAAGGTATTGTGTTGTAGTAAGTCTCAGAGAAACTTATTGAATTTCCAAAGTATTCGCGAAAGCGGTTGGTCATACTGAGACTATAAATAAAGGAAAGATTTAATATCTTCTATTACTACAACTTGTAGCGGGGTAATATGTATGTGAAAAGCTACCCGCTTTATTCTCCAGTTTGTACTACACAAATAAAAGAATACCATACTAAAGTGGATGTTTATTGATATAAAAATACATATCATAATAAACTTGGAGTTTATTGATAATTGCACACGTCATGGTGTAAACCTGAAGTTTATCAATATTGATAATTTATTCAGTTGGCATAATTGGTTTACCCATATCAATTTAAGTATAATGTGCAAAAATAATAGAGAATTCACATGGGTAAATATTAAAGAACTAGAAAGTTCTTTATGAATTCTCTTATGTTACTTGTTCTCATTAATTAATATACCAACTAAAATTGGGATTGAATCCCATGAATGCTGGAAATATCAAAGGTGAATATGGGCCCATTCACCTGCCATGTATACCACATAAGATGCATCTATGAGATGGTTACATGTGCAATTATTATTAACCCGCAACATGGTGTTTTGCGAGGTAACTTGCTCAATAATTTAATTTCGAGCATAATTTCCAGATTTTTTATTCAAGAAGTTCATCTTGATAAGTTGGTTTACATCACAGTTTGTTTAGCAAAATGATTTATTGAGTTCGACCTCTACGTATACGATAAACTATTCGACTTATGAAAACAAAGTTATATATATATCAGTTTGATATACGTTATATACGAAAGTATATTATTTTCTCCCCTCACAAGTGGTTCAAGGTCAGGAACCAAATAATTCCATCTTATTATTATTGATGTGCGGTGTATATTTTGATTAACACCATAACGCACAAAGATGAGTTCTCAAAGTTGAGGAAACAAGTTAGTTTTTCTAACATGAGTGGGAGACATGATAAAAGTTGAGAAAAAGTTATGTGTAATGAATTATCATGTGTACATCTAGATCCTCGAATAAGATAATATGAACTTGAAGTTCATAAAAGATAATTCATCTGCAATATATTGCAAAGCATGCCAGACACATTTGCTGACCCAAAGAAAGTAACTATATTCTCATTGCAAATGCTCCTATTAAGTCCTAGAAGGACAAAGTCTATGGTAAGCTTAAAGCGTATAGACAATCGATTTCAAATAAACTTCTTGATAAAGAAGATGAGCAAATTATCAAAATAAAGGAGGCAAGTGATCTAGAAGATCACATGACATAACACTTCATAAAATCTCAGGAGAGATTCAGGTACCTGAAAATATGAATGAAGAGATCTCTATGTCATGTCTTTATGAAAATAAAGGTGGAATCGATATAAAATGTTCGTCGACGACATCTATCATAACGCTAAGTATAGATGAGGATCTAAAGTTTGTCGAATACAGACACAAAAATATTGGCCAAATAGAAGAGACACAATTTAAGTAGAATTGGTTTCATATGAAAGAAATATTGTTTTGGACCTGCAGTTCAAACACTTGAAAGTATAAAGTCAATGGTATGTGCAATCAATTTCGATATCTTATATGTCTAGCATGACATGAAAATTTGATATGCATCTAAAGTCTACTATATGGCTTATATGACTTAACTTATATGACAATCCATGAAGGATTTAAGTCGCTCGAAGCATATACAATTCTTGATCTTGAAGTACCACTTCCTTAGTGCAATGTGTGCACAAATGTGTCTTGCTATAACTATATGCATGTAATACGATAGCAAGAGTTTTCACCTCTATGTGAAGATATTGAACTGACGATTACAACAAGATCATATGAAGACAATACATCTATTAAGGATGATGATTTCAAGGTGAAACAAATTCATTCAAGTTAATATGGTTGATTTGTTTATCAAATCTCTACCAAAGATCTTTTGAAGATGATGTACAAGATTGGAATGCAAATGCTTAAGGATGCGAATTGATGCTCTCATCAGGGGGCGCTAATACGCGTTGTACTCTTTTTCCCTTATAAGGTTTTGTCCCACTGGGTTTTCCTTGCAAGGTTTTTAACGAGGCAACCAAAAGGCGTATTGTAGATATGTGTACTCTTTTTCCTTCTCTAGAATTTTTTTTCCTACTGGGTTTTATTTTAGTTAAGGTTTTAACGAGGCACATTATCTGTGTCACGACCCCAACCCCGGTCGTGATGGCGCCCAACACACTGCTAGGCAAGCCGACCAATTTAACAACCTTAACCCTTTTTATGCAGTTCATGATTCAATTAACACAAATAATTACTAAGTCATAATATTGAAACTCTGAAATATAGTTAAAACATGCGGAAAACCCAAGTAGAAATACTACTACTAGACAGCCCGAAGAATCCAGTGTCACAAGTCTGAGCCTCTAATACACGGGTGTCAACCTACTACATATTGCTCTAAAGAAATGCGGAAATAAAGCAAATAGGTTAGATGGGAAGATCAGGACTGCGGACGTCATGCAGCTACCTTGATGTTCCTAGATATGATGCTCGGCAGAGAAATCCTCACTCAGCCTCAGTGGGTGCACCTAGATCTACACACAAGGTGCAGGGAGTAATGTGAGTACTTCCAACCCAGAGAGTAATAAACATAAATAAAGACTGAGAGTAAGAAATCCTGGATAGGCACAATATAAGCTATTATTACAGCAGTTTAAACCAGATAATATCAAATCAGTAAACCAATGAAAGACAATAATGCTACAACAGGTAAGTAAATGAATGCCAATCAAATAAGAAATGCAACCCGTAATACGGTACTCTCTAGTACCCGCTGCGGCGTGCAACCCGCTCCATTTATTTATTGTCGACGGCGCTCACTGGGGTGTGCAGACTTCGGGAGGGGCCCCTTACGGCCCAAGCGCAATATCAAGCCATCTCGTGGCATCCATTAGGCCCTAAGCCTCATATCAATATCAATATAATACTGCTGCGGCACGCAACCCGATCCCATACTCAGTCCAGAATCATGTAAGCCCCTCGGGCATAATAATATATATAAATATTCAGTCCAAACTTCATTATAAATTTTATTTAAGTTCCATGTTTGAGAAAAAGTGGCTGAGTTTGCAAAACAGTATTAAATACTAGGACTGAGTTCAATTATCTGTAAATATGGTAAGAAACCAGTAAAAACAATCCCTGAAGGATTCAAGCAGTTGGCACGAAGCCCAATTATGATAATTAATCCATTTTTATAAGGATATCTACTAAGCTTCAATCAATTAGGTAGTAATTTTATTAAGCGGGACGGACCAAGTCACGATCCCCGCCGGTGCTCTACCCCACGCCCGTTATCCGGCGTGCAAGTCACCTTAACATAGCACTACAATATGCAAATTTGGGGTTTCAAACCCTCAACACAGCATTTACATCTATTACTAACCTCAAGCCGGCCAAAATCCTAGCTCGCTATGCCCTTGCCTCTCAAATCGACCTCCTCGTGCGTCGAATCTGACCAAAACCACAACGAATACGTCACATTATGCTATAGCATCAATACCCAATCGAAAATAATCAAAAAATATCAATAATCCCGAAATTGACAAAACCCGAGCCCACTTCTCAAAACTCAGAAATTATTACAGAAAAGTGTTCTTCATCTTCTCCCGATTCCGTACATATAAAGAACACCAAAATCGGAGTCCGTTTGACCCCTCAAATCGACCCCTAAAGGTCTCATAATCTCAGGCCCCAAAATCCTATTTTTCTACTGTTTTTCATGAATTAAAGGCTGGATTATGGTCTATAATCACCCATAAACGAGTTTTAATAATCAAATCACTTACCTCTGTGATACCCACTGATTTTCTCTCTTAAAAATCGCCTCAGAAGCTTCTTCCCGTTCAAAAATTAGAAGAAAACTCGACCTGCTCATTATAGGTATACTGTTCACGCGTTTTACTGCTCCCAATGGATTCCTTGTGAAATTCTAATGAATTTAGGCTTTTGAATCACTCAATTTGACCTTATAATGAAGGAGAGATGTAGGTTTTAAGATTTGCAAATAGTGCAGGTTTTTAATACGCCGTCAGGGGCAATTTCATCATTAACCTGAAAATCTGGGCAACCTTGGTAAAATGGCCATAAAATCCTCATACGATGTCCAAATTCGACGATTCTTTTTGCTACGGGTCCGTAATTACGATACGGATCTAATGCTTCATTCAAAACAGTAATCGGAGCTCATTTGTTCAATATGATATCATTTATGCTTGAAGAAACGACGTCGAAGCATAAGAAAAACGAGCACAACGCAGCCCAAACCTATCTGAAACTCACCCGAGCTCCTCGGGACCGCATACGAACATACTAACACGTCACATATGATCATTCAAACTTAGTTGCACTCTCAAAACACCAAAACTAACATCAAAACACCAAATTTACATCGGATTGAAGCCTAAGTTCTTCTAAAACTTCCGAAACACGCATTTGATCAAAAATCCAACCAAATCACCTCCAAATAACCTGAAATTTTGCACACACATTCCAAATCACCTAACGAAGCTAGAGCAACTCTCGGAATTCCATTCCGACCCTCGGATCAAAATCTCACCTATCAACCGGAATTCGCCAAAATACTAACTTCGCCAATTCAAGCCTAATTCTACACCGGACCTCCAAAATCACTTCCGATCACATTCCTAAGTCAAAAATCATCCCCCGAAGCTAATCTAATCGTCGGAATCCACATCCGAGCCCTTTAACTCATAGGTCAATATCCGGTTGACTTTTCCAAAACAAGCCTTCCTTAAAGAGACTAAGTGTCTCATTTCCTTCCAAAAATCAACCCAATTCAACTCGTTCACACAAGACACTGATAATGAAGCATAACGAAGCAGGAAATGGGGGAAACGGAGCGGTTCTCATGAGACGTCGGGTCGGGTCATCACATTCCGGCTCTGAAAAATTATTTTGCTTTGGGTCTCTTAAGTAACTTTGGTGAAGAAATTATTGAATTATGGGATGTGTTATATGGATTTGAGATATTTCAGTAGAAGTTAAAATTGCTTCTATGTTCAGAAAATTTTATTGTGATATTTGAATATGGAAGATATCACAAGAAAATAAATTCTTATGTGTTGAAAGATGTTTCAAAAGGCACTTGTACATAAGTCAAGTTCCATTTCATTTGAGATGATTTTATGTCTTACTTGAGAAATACTATGAGTTAGTATTCTATATGTGGATTATCCACTGTATTAGAAGGATATAGTGTTGATATTGAATCTCTGATTCAGATGTGAAAAACTCACTAGTGATAGTGTGATCATCTTTTGATGGGGTGTTATGATATTGGAATTGTTTGGCGATGAGGTTGATTAAGCAACCTCTTGGTGAATATTCCACTAGGAATTAAGCCGACAATATTTATGTCGATGAATTGCGATTCCCAAGGAGCAATAGCCATTGTAAGAAACTAAATCTTTCAATGGGAAGAGTACATATTTTTTTTAAGATATAATGTCATAAATCAATTGCTTAGAGACGAGAATTTTTAATACATATTATGTGTAGTAAAAAGAGGAATTGGCCGATCCATTGACTTATAAGTGAAACATCGATGGGTTGAGACTTTTGCCAATTAGAGATGTATCAACAATGATGGTAACCCAACCTATGTGATTGGAGATCCCATGAAGTAGGTTCATATGGGTAATAACAAGTCATTAGTTGATAAAATATGCGCTATTAAAGTATGTCTCTTCCTATGGTGTATGTGTACATAGAGCAAGACTGCAAGGAATGTAAGGTTGAGTTATTAAACTCTTAATCCAATAATCCATAGCCTTTTGTAGGTGGTGTATTGCACTGCAGAATCTACTTGATTGATGGACCTACATGAGTATGGAGTGGGGCCGCTCCTATGAAATTTGTAGCAAAATTTCTAGAGCACTCGTGAAAACCAGACGCGCGCATGGCCTATTAGCGCAAAACCGTGATAACAACAGAAATTGTGGGGGGTGTAATATGATGAATAAGATCACTAGCTTACAACAAGAATTTTTTGGTTTATAGAAGTTGTAAACTTCATCAACTATTCTGTAAGTTAAATTATGTTTTATCTATATCTGGTTCATAGTCTATAAGACACCAGATGCATTTTATTATACCTGAAACCCAGCAAAATCTCTCTTTCTTTATTTCTATACTATTCATTTTTTTATATCCCTTTTGGGATATGTGGAGGATTGTTGGGAAATTATTGATATCTCAAAAGGTAATGTCCATCTTGGTTTGGAAATTTTTTTCTCTTTGAAATATTATTTACATCTACTTATTATTTAGTAAGTTATTTTAAAATTAATAGAGTCAAACTAGTCGTTATCTAGCTGTTGGAGCAATACCTGTATAAACATGGTCTTTGAAGAGCTAAAAACACACTTTCTAATACAACTTTCCGAATCATCTTTTCCTCCGATATGCTGGGTTTCTTTCTTGAGTTTTCTGCTAGTTCTGTTTCTAGTTTAATAACTAGAAGAGCTTGTTGAATCCCGGGGGATACGCTTAATTTTGTTTATCACGGTGTGGGCGAAATATTCTTAAGGATAGTATCCTTGACATGCCTCAAGCTAATTCTTATTCTCCATAACCAATATTTTTCCAACAAAAACAACATAAAATATGTGACTATGACTAATGATTGATCGTAGTTAGGCAGTAAATGATTGAAAAACAATTCTCATAATTAATCATAACTATTAGTAGTAATTATTTTACAGTTATAGATATATCATATGTTATGAATTATAAACATAAAAAAGGGGAGTAAATTTTGGGGCCTCGTCTTTTTGGGGCCTAAAGCTTTCGTTTTAGTCGCCTAGGGGTCGAGCCTGCACTGACAACTATTTTTCAACTTTCACACAATATTCAAATAAAAAAATATAAATCGACTCTAAATCTTCATCAATACTCTCAAAATTGAGATGTAAACTCCAAAGAATATTCTTAATTGTTTGCTACAACACCAAATCCGAACAAATTGTAATATTTTTTGAAAATTCAAATTCGAATTTTAAATCTTTGAAGCTTTTTAATGGTTGTCAATGGTGGAGAGTCAAACGCCTTAAAAGTTCGTTGATTGACAATTTCAATTCGAACACTGTAGATAATAAATTGCGTCGAGAAAATAAAATCAAGACCGAAAAATATTGCAACAATCGTGGTATTTTATTTCAAATATTTTAGTGATACAATCTCTATGAATCCTCTGATTCTACTTTTCCACAGTAAATAAAAGAGTCTTCGAGCTTGATCTTGAATTTTATTTTATTTTAATCCAAGTGCTTGAGGCCTGATCTTGATCTTGACATATTTTTAATCCAAGGGCTTGTAGCTTTGTTCTTGAATCTTCGTCTTGATCTTTTAATCCTTAGAACACTTGAACACTTGTAGCTTTTAGATAATTCTACAGCATTTGATCCACGGGCTATATCTTGCTTCTTGTTATAACTTCTGGTATTTTTCTAGGTTATGAAGACCCCTATTTATAGTTGTGAGTGGGAAGAGTTATGATAAGAACAAACTCTTTCTGACAAATCAAATTGAAGTGTGACAAGGCCGCATTTGATTGGCCAGAACATGTCACTTGCACACGTGGCATGGTTTCATTGGTCTTTAAATGTGACTTGGTATGCCTTATCATTTTGACACGTAGCACAATCCTATTAGCTCTTCCGTTTGACTTGGCGTGCCATGTCATTTGGCACGTGGTACCACACTGGGCCTCTAGAAAGATGTCATTTTGGGCTTAATGAAGTGGGCTCATCACTTTAGCCTAATTAAATGGGCTACCCAAATGGATTAAGACATATTTATTTAGGAATTTTTACCTCCTATAGCAAAGGTTAACACCTTATTTATTTTAAATAAATACCATTTAAAATTTTTTATTCTATACCTTTTAATGTTTATAGCAAAATATATAGTTTTGGTTACCTCCTACCCCTTAGCCACTAAATACGTTATTCAGTTACACTATTTTCTTTCTCTCTCTACTTTGATACATGTCATTCTCTTTCCCATTCCCTAAAAACAACAAGTTTGCTTATTAAAGCGAATATTTCCTTCAAAACCTCCTATGTCAAACGATACCACTGGAGACGGATAAAAATATCCAGATCGAAAAACTAAGGCTTTGCTTGGAATGAAAGAGGGAGGGGATGAGTGATGAAAGAGCAGAAGTAGAAGGGCATAGGAGATTCAGTAGTGTGGTAAAATCAAAAAGGCAATGCAATGAAGAAGATTCCAGATGAAAACGAAAGGATGAGTTTTACGATCCGATGGGTGGTCGGAAAATCGTCGGCAAAAAACTTAGCAATTTCTTCTTCCTGTAATTTTGATGTTGAATTTGTAATTTTGATGCGTGGGAACAGTGAGATTCAGGGTTTTTGCTCGACGGCGGATTCGCCGGAAAATAGGGTTTGTTCTTGAACAAAGACGACGGAGTTTGGGACTGAGCAACTTGATTTTCTTTTAATATATTTCAATGTATTTTCAACGTATCACGCTGTATTTTCATGTATTTTATTGTATTCATTGTCTTTTTTTTCATTGTAATTCAATGTATCTCGTTGTATTCCATGTAGTTCGTTGTATTCACTGTCTTTTTTTTTAACTGTATTATATGTATTTTTCGGTTGAGAATCTTTTTTATAACTGGAAATACAAAATTTGTTTGTTATAATTGAGTTTGTTGAGTTATATTAGGAGTCTATTATGTTAATTGATTCACTTTCCGTTTAAAAACAGTGTAATCACCTGTTTCACGCCGTGAATACAGTCGAATACAATAATCTGTCCAGCTGTAATCCCATGTTTCACGCCATGAATACAGTCGAATACACTCGAATACAACAACTGATTAGCTGGATGTCACGACCCAAAATCTACTAAGGGTCGTGGTGGCGCCGGACACCGCTGTCAGGCAAGCCAACTGAAATACTTAATTAATTTCTTGTTTTAATAATTTTGAAAACACTTCTTTTATACGATTAAAACAATACTTAGTATATTCCTCCGAAGGAATAATGAAATATTTAAACAACTTTTAAAATTCTGAAGGAATCCAAATACATCCCAGAACCCGGTGTCACAAGTACATGAGCAATTTCTAAGAAAAACCGAATACAGTACAACAACTGTCTGGAATACAATTGGACAGAAAATAAATAGAATCCCGAGAGAGACTATACTTGCTGCGGGTCGCCTCGAGGAAATACAACTCACCTAGTCTCCGTGTCAACCATGCCGTTATGCCACAATGTCACTAGCCACATATAGACATGTGCAACAAAAATGCACAACAAGTGTAGTATGAGTACGAAAAGAACGTGTACTCAACAAGTATCCCGTCTAATCTCGAAGAAATAGAGACGAGAGGTCGACTTCAACACTTGCTAGTGGTCAAATAATAATATAATGAAAATGTGAGGAAATCATGGATTTATATAGCAGTTCTAAGTCACAAAGCCGGAAAACAGGTAAACACTTTTAACAAATAATAAAGGATTTTCAAGATTTACTTTTCATTATCTTTATCAATTTATATCAGGCCATGAAAGGCAATATCAATATTAAAAAATTCTCAGGTAAGCAATGTAAGCATGCGCATATCATGCCGAGGTCGACGGCCCGCTCCAACAGAAATGTAAACTGTGCACTGCCGAGGGTCGAACGGCTCGAACCATAGATGCATCTATTACCCCGATCGCCAACTATCCTGCGACGCGGTCAACATAAAATAAACAAATACCCTGCTCGCAAATCATACATGCGACGCAGGTACACATATATGCTCAAACAGTCAATTAAGAATTTATCGGGGAATATTTATCCAAATAAAATCCAATTCTCTTTTAACAATTTAAGAAAATGAAGTTTAATCCTTTTAGAAATTCATTTACTAATTCAATGTGATTTAAGCAATTCAAGCTGTCAATAAGTTTACAATTAATCCAAGTATAGCATGTTTTTGGGTCCTAGACTACCCGGACAATAGCATAATAGTAGCTATGCACGAACTCTCGTCACATCGTGCGTACGTAGCCCCCACAAATAGGAGCACGTAGCCAATTAACTCACCTATGCGGACAATTCCCTCCTACAAGGTTAGAAAGGAGACTCACCTCGCTCCGAAGATCCATAACCGGCATTCCACGCCCTTTCGAAGACTCGAATCGATGCACAACGCTCCAAAACTAGTCAATAATTATGTAAACTCATTAATATATGCTAAGGTACTCATTATAATCCAATCTATAACAATTCCTAACCCAGATCGAAAAGTTGACAAAAACGCCCTCGGGCCCACGTGCCTGGAATTTGAAATTTTTCGAAGATAAAGTTTACCCATAGCCTCACGAACTCAAATATATTATTTTCTCTAAATTCTATACCCAAAATCGTGGTCAAAATCCAAGAATACTAGTTTTCTAGGTTTTCCCTCAAGCCCCAAGTTTTCTACAATTTTCCATGTCTAAATCCATATATAAACCTTGTATATACTCAAAACTAGTAGAGATCACTTACCTCATGCTTGGTGATGAAAATGGCACTCCAAAGTTGCTCCAAAATCGGCTCCCATGGAAGAAATAAAGTGAAAATGAGCCAAACTTCGATTTTTAAAAGAACCCCACTGCCTCCAGCAGTTTCCGCATCGGCGGAAAAATGACCGCATCTGCGGTCCCGCATCTGCGGACAAATGACCGCATCTTCGGACAAATGACCGCATCTGCGGAAAAATGACCGCATCTGCGGTTATGACAGCAACCAGAACTTTTTCCCGACACGGAAATGAGCATAACTCCCTCATACGATGTCCAAATTCGACGATTCTTTTTGTTGTGGCTCCATAATTATGATACGGATCTAATGGTTCAATAAAAACTTAATTTGGAGCTCATTTGCTTAATATGGTACCCCTTTATGTCCAAAGAAACAGCATTGAAACATCAAATAAGAGCGCGATACAACCCGAAACACACCCGAGGCCCCCGGGACCCCGTCCAATCACACCAATCCACTCCATAACATAACACGAACCTGCTCGAGGCCTCAAATCATACCAAACAACGCTAAAATCATGAATCAACCTCCAATCCAAGCTTTATGAACTTTAGAATTTCAAACTTCTACTTTCGATGTTTAAACCTATCAAATCACGTCCGATTGACCCCAAATTTTGCACACAAGTCACATTTGACATTACGGACCTACTCTAACTTTCGGAATCGGATTCTGACCCTGATATCAAAAAGTCCACTTCCGTTCAAACTTCTCAAAAACCTTCAATTTTCTATCTTTAGCCAAATGACTTCAAAACGACCTACGGACCTCCGAATTCACTTCCGATCGCGCTCACAACTCCAGAATCACCATACGGAGCTACTCCCAGACTCGGAATCCCAAACGGACATAGATAACACCGAAATGCACTTCAAAACAAACTTATGAAGTTTCTTCCAAAATGCTAACTTCCACAATAGGCGCCAAAATATTCCCGGGTCTTCCAAAACCCGATCCGGATATACGCCCAAGTCTGAAATCATCATACGAACCTGCTGGAACCTTCAAATCCTGATTCCGAGGTCGTTTACTCAAAAATCCAATCTTAGTTAATTCTTTCAACTTTAAGCTTCCGAAATGAGAATTCTCTTTCCAAATCAACTCTGAACTTCCCGAAATTCGATTTCGACCGCGCGTACAAGTCATAATACCTGAAATGAAGCTGCTCATGGCCTTTGACTGCTGAACGACGCGCTAGAGCTCAAAACGACTGGTCGGGTCGTTACACTGGACTTCCATAATTCACGCCTATTTTTGCTACTGTGTTCATGAATACAGTAGCTTAAATACATCTACTACATCTTATAACAACAGAAAACGTATGTACAATCCGTAATATAGCAAATGGTATCTATAGATAGCTAATACCACTAAAAGATAGTGCTTTATGAAAATTTCTCTTTATTTAATCAATATATGATGGACTTATCCAATTATATTATCCCAATATATTTATTTGAATTAAAATATATCTTGAATTTAAAATATAGTCCAAATTATTTTACGAATTTAATTCCAATAAATTTTAAATGTCTACAAATGCCCCTTCTTCAAAATTTGTCAGGGTATATATTTTATCCATCGAAGACAAGGCTTGGAGTATCAGCTCATATAAAGAATCACGTGGCATATATATATGTTGGCTTGAACTGTAGGCACTTGAATTTAACAATTGCCGTGATTAACTTTGAATTTATACACAACCTTAGTTTTCACGTGGCATTCTATTAGCCATAAAGTTACCTGCCAACTTTTACTTCTTTATTAGGAATCTATTTCACTATCGAATTCCTATGGTCAAATTTACTGTCCAGCAACAATTCTTAATTGGTTTAGACTTTCAGATTAAGCACGCCACAATTCGTCGCCTGCAGAATGCATATCCATTTCTCATTAGAGAACTAATTCCCTCCTAATTGTAAAGATTAGATAACTTCACATGTGCATTTCAATTCCAAATAGCAATTTAAGTTGCCTTTGGATTCCTGCAGTAGCCGAATTGCATCGCGAATGCAAAATATGTAATCCCACATCGGTAATTCACCTTCAAAATCTGCCGTATGACTTCTATAAATACGATACTCTTTATTTTATTAGTTTCACTTTCAGCGTTAAACCATTTTGAGTCTACTTTTGATGACTTGGAAGCATTAACGAAGGTAATTTCTTCTTCTTTTTTTGTACTTTCTTCTTTATTTTACTATGTTGTCTCTTTTTTCTTTTTAGAAGTAACTTCGTAAAACTACGAGTCCTTTATAAATTTGATAAGAAGACCTTTAAAAGTTCATGATTAAGACCTTTAAAAATTTGCGGCGAAGAGCCATAAAAGTTCGCGTAAAGATCGTTAAAAGCTCGTGGTCAAGATCTCTAAAAGTTCACAGTGAAGACCTTTAAAAGTTTGCAGTGGAGACCTTTAAAATTCGTGGCGAAGATCTTAAAAATTCGTGTAAAGATCCTTAAAAGCTCGTGGTCAAGATCTCTAAAAGTTCACGGTGAAGACCTTTAAAAGTTCGTGGTGAAGACCTTTAAAATTCGTGGCGAAGATCCATAAAAGTTCGTGGTAGAAATCTTTAAAAGACGGCAATGGGGACTCTTGAAAGTTTGCCACGAGCTCCTTCAAAAGTTCAAGACAAGCACCGTTAAAAGTTCGAAACATACGCCTTTTAAAAGTTCGGAACGAAAACCTTAAAAATCCGAATGCCTTTACAAGTTCAAGACGAACACCTTTAAAAGCTCACAACGAAAACCCTAAAAAAATTCGAACGCCTTTAAAAGTTCGAGACAAACACCTATAAAAGTTCGCAACGAAAACCTTTAAAAAAACACCTTCAGAATTGTCCTGGACCACATTTTAAAACCAACTTTATATTGCACCACGCTGGCAATTTCAAATTTGTGTAGTCTCATCAAAATATTCGTATCTTGGTGTAGAAATGTCGAAATTATGAACCGTTTAATTTCTTTCAAATTTTAAAACATTTCCAAGACGTGGGATTTAATACCTTAAGGATATTTTCAGATGATATTTTGAAGTCAACTTAAAATTCCGGCACGTTGATGATTTCAAACTTCCACGGCTTCTCCAAAACTCTTATTTCTTGATGTAGAAATGTTGAAATCACGAACCGTTTAATTTATTGAAAACAAGACTTCAAAATATAAAACATGTCCAAAATGTAGGATTTAGTACCTTAAGGATAGTTTCAGATAATATTTCGAAGTCAACATCAGATTTTGATATACCGAAAGTTTCGAATTGGCGCGACTTCGCCAAAACTTTTATGTTTTGGTATGGAAGCCTCAGAATCACAAGACATTTTTCTTGATTTCAATCGAAATTCAAGATCTCCATTCTCACCAAACATCTTGGGTTCAAGTCTCACTGAATTTGAAACGTTGTGCCAATGAATCTTTCTTCTTATATTTCCCTTTTGACGCCTCTCTTCTCTTCCCCCTTTTTTAGGGCGGTGAGAGGATATGAAGACCAACAAACTTGAAGGTTATGCGAAGATGAAGACATAGCGAACCCAGAATTTGATGCAAATATTTTCATCTTTTCAGTGAAGACACCATTTTACCATAGCAGCTTGCCCCCTTTAAATCAAATGGGATCTAAAGCTTAACAGAAGAATGGTATCCCAACTCGATTTCAAGTGTTGATTGAATGGATTACATTCCATCATACTTCATTCAAACGATGATTGGGGCACTATGTATCTTTTGAACCCATGCGACTAACTCAGAATGAAACTCTAAGCTGCATACGTACCTCGGTGAAGAGGATCAAGTCATACCGTAGTTCAGAATGGGTGATTTTTTTTAGTCCTAACTTTTGCCTAGGCCGCCTCTTTCAAGGTTTTCAACCTAGCGGGATTTTTTTCCCTTTTTTTATATGTCCTTACTTTTGCCTAGGCCTCTTTCGAGATTTTCAACCTAGCCGACTCTTTTTTTTTAAAATTTTGGCGGGCCGTACACAATTTAGACTCATGCGGGCCAGGAGTGTAGGAACGTGCAGTTTAGGCTCATACATCAAGGAGCGTTGCAACTTCAAGGATAATACTACTTCAAAAACTTTCCATTGATAGGGCCGATTCTCATGCCATCTGCATCAACCAGCTTGTAAGCCCCACTTGAGTAAGCTTCTTATACGACATATGGCCTATCCCTTTTTGAAGTGAACTTCCCTACAAGTTTATGGGTCTTCGTACGGCAAGGAATTGATCTCCTACTCGAAAGGATCTCGGGCGAACTCTTTTATTGAAGGCACGAGACAATCGAGCTTGATAACATTCAAGACTTTGTTGAGCTTCCAATCTCTTCTCATCAAGAGCCTCCAACTCTGCTAATCAAAGTCGAGCATTTTCTTCATCAGTGATCCCTTCTTGGATAGCTAATCGTAATGAAGGTATTTGGCGCTCAAGTGGTAAGACGACTTCGACTCTATAAACGAGTGCATAAGGGGCCGCTTGTGTTGGCGTGCGGTGAGTTGTCCTATATACCCACAGAGCTTCTTCCATACGGTCATGCCAATCTCGTTTGGATTTGGAGACGACTTTCTTTAACAAGTTGCATAGAGTCTTGTTGAATGCCTCGGCTAGACCATTGGCGACAACATTGTACATAGAAGAGTTACGTTGTTTGAAGCCAAAGAGATCACAAATCTTGTTCATCAACCTATTTTTGAATGGCTTGACATTATCCATTATTATGTAATGAGGAATGCAAAAGCGATAGATTATGTTTACTCGGATGAAACTTGCAACATTTTCCTTCTTTACTTCCTTAAGAGCAACAACTTCAGCCCATTTTGAGAAGTATTTAGTTGCAGCCAAGATGTATAAGTGCCCACCGGAGGATTTTGGCAGTTGTCCAACAACATCCAGTCCTCAAGCATCAAACGGCCAGGATACAGTAGTCGGGTGCAACACTTCGGGAAGCTGATGAATAAAATTTGCATGGAATTGGCAAGCCTTGCATCTTCGAGCAAAGTCCAAGCAATATTTTACCATTGTTTGCCAATAATATCCCGTCCTTTTATATTGAAGTGGAGCTTTGGTCCAGACTGATGTGATCCACAAACCCCAGAATGTGCTTCCTGCAAAGCTTGGAGTGCTTCATCTTCCCCTAAAACATCGCAAGAGTACTCCCTCAAATTATCTTCTGTATAGAGTATCTTTGTAGTAAAGGAAGCGAGGTGCACGACGACGGATTTTAGTCCTTCTTCTCAGATTTTCCGGAAGTATCCCATAGCTTAAGTAGTCAATAATGGTTTGTCGCCATCCTTCTTTCTCAGCTTCAGAAACACCGACAAGATGCTTGAGATCATTTTCTTCACGTTCAGCCTCATTTAGCGGCAGTACTACCCATTTTTGGCAGACAGTAACTTGTGCTTGATCAAGTAGGGTTAACGATGAAGCTAGGGCGGCTAATGCATCGGCCTTCTTGTTTTCTTTCCTTAGCACATGTTGAATAGTCACGTCGCCGACCCACCCCATTAATTTTTTAGCATAATCTTGATATGGGCATAGTTCAGGTTTCTTGACCTCATAAATACCTAAAAGCTGGTTGATCACCAACTAGGAGTCACCAAAGACTTGCAACTACAACTGTTTCATATCAACAGTCATTTCAAGACCAAGTATTAATGCTTGATACTAAGCAACATTGTTGGAATAGAGTTGTGTCAAGGTGAAGTAGTAGGGCAAGACTTCACCTTGGGAAGTGAAAAATACCATGCCAGCACCAGCTCCTTCGCGATGCGCAGCACCATCAAAGTACATCTTCCATGGAGGTTGAACTTAAACGACCATTGCGTCCTCATCAGGTAGTTCGTTAGTTAGCTCCCAGTCATCAGGTATCGGTTGATCTGCCAAGAAGTTTGCCAATGCTTGTCCTTTTACACCCTTTTGAGGGATGTACAAAATCTCGAATTGCTGAAATTGGAGGTACCATCTCGCTAGTCGATCACTAAGAACAGGTTTTGACATGAAGAACTTGATGGGATTCGCTTTAGAAACAAGACAAACAACATGAGCTTGAAAGTAGTGCTTCAACTTTTGAATTAAGAAGACTAGCACCAATCACAACTTTTCAATTGGCGAATAATTTAGCTCGTTTGGTGTCATCATCCTGCTCAAGTGGTAAAGAGAGTTTTCTTTCTCCTTACTATTTTCTTGGGCCAACAGTGCTCCAACAGACCTTTCTTGCACCGCAATGTATAATATCAATGTCTTTCTAGGTATAGGGGCTGCTAAAACCGGAGGCTTCATCAAGTAGGATTTAATGTTTTAAAAGGCATTGCTACACGCTTGGTCCCATTTGAAAGAGACACCTTTCTTCATATGGCGACTGAATGGTTAGCACCTCCCAGCTATGTTTGAGATGAATCTCTAAGGTACGCTAACTTTCCTTGCAGACTTTTTAATTCGTGAATATCCCGAGGCTCAGACATTTTCAAGATTGCATCTACTTTGGATTGATCAATTTCAATCCCTCGATGTTGGACAATGAAACCAAGGAACTTTCCAGAAGTAACTCCAAAGGCGCATTTCAATGGATTCATCCTAAGTTGGTACCTCCGGAGCAACTCAAACACCATTCTCAAGTCTTTCAAGTGGTCGCCCATATTTCTTGATTTTACCACCAAGTCGTCCACATAGCATTCGACATTTTTTTGGAGAAGGTCATCAAAAATATTCTGCGTAGCCCTTTGATAAGTAGCACCAACATTCTTCAAGCCAAAAGGCATTACCCTATAGCAATAAATACCCTTGGGGGTGCGAAATACAGTAAGCTTTTCATCTTTTGGTGCCATGCGAATTCGGTTATAGCCTGACGAACCATCCATAAACGACATTGCCTATACCAGTTGTAGCATCGATCATCAGCTCTGGAATAGGAAGCGGGAATTCATCTTTGGGACACGCATTGTTGAGATCCCTGAAGTCGACGCACACTCAAATCTGGCCATTCTTCTTCCTTATAGGGACAATACTTGAAACCCACGCTGGGTATTTAACTTCCCAAATAAATCCATCTTCAATGAGTTTGTTAACTTCGGTTTCCATCTGGGGAACCAAGTCCGGCCTAAAGCGCCTTTGAGCTTGCTTAACAGGATGAGTGCCATTCTTGACCACAAGGTGATGGACTGCTACTTTAGGGTCCACGCCAAGCATTTCTTTGTAACTCCAAGGGAAGACATCCCTAAACTCCTTGAGTAACTCAATATAAGTGCTCTCTTCATCAACTTCTAGTAAATCACTTAGGTAGGTGGGTGTTGGTTGTTCATCAGTGCCAAGGTTAACTTCTTTTAAGGCATCAATCGTTGCCTCCACCCGTTCTTCAAGTTCTAGGGGAGCATCTTTCGCATATTCATGTTCTTGAGGGTACCCATTGTTGAAGGATATGTGATAACACGGTGAAATATCCTCCAATTTCTCATCATCCTCCATTAGAGACGAAACACCATTCTCGCCTAGTGCACTAACGTGATACAAAGAACCCACACTTTCTTCATTTTCATCACGTTCTTTAGTGTAGACCATAGTGTATGGGTTCACCTTCAGTACCTCATCACAAGAAACCATGACTTTTGTTTGTCGCTTCATTCTAGAAGGAACCAGACTTTGGAAATACTTAGAGATCTTCTGAATTTTGGGCGAAGCGGGTGTTCTTGTATTTTGATTGTTCCTCTGGAACCTATTCCCCTTCTTTAGTGGACCCAATCTCTCAAATATAGAATTTCTCACAGTTGATTTTCCAAGTCAACCAAACACAGAAGGCCTGTTAGCTGCTCACCTTTCTTATGGAGATGCGCACCCGTGACGATTGCTTGTATCCCAAACCTTCACGTGGTTGCCTCGTCGCAACTTCTGATGAGAGCTTCCCTAACTTTGACAGCTCATTGGGATTGTATCCAACTTTTGCAAATAGCCTATAAGAGGTAGGATCAAAAAGTTCAACTGTTCGCTTTGTAGGAGTGTCACATTCTGCAAAAGATTTTGGGCCACAAACCCTGTAAGTGGATTTGAGGACAACATTATTGCCTCAAACGTTTTACCGGAAGAATTAACTCTTTTAGCATGTTAGTTTGGAGATTAGATGATTCACCTTCATCTTTCTTCCTTTTAGGGACATATTGGAGCGCAGTACTTACTTTCTTGCCATAAGATGCAATATCCTCTCTATTTGATTTATTCGTGTTGGGTTGTACCTCCTCAATAATGGCTTTGGCTCTACCAGCAGTCACCTCAGGTGTTTTAGTTGTGGGCTCGTCATTCTTGCTTTTCATGCCATCATCAGCTTTTAGCTCCTTCACAATGCGGCTCTTCAAGTAGAACTTTACATCGGCGAAGTGTGACTCAGCCTCAGTGAATGGCTCATCATCAGCAACTATCCTTTTTTCAACTTCACCCTTGTAGTATTTCAAACATTGATGGTAGGTAGATGGAACTACTTTATTCTCATGTATCCAAGGCCTTCCAAGCAAGACGTTGTATGAAGTCTTTGCATCGAACATATGCAGCCATGCACTTGATTGCATATCTTTAATGGTGATTCCCAGCCTGATCGCGCCTATGGCTCTTTGCCCCCCTTGGTTGAATCCTTGGATCATCACACGACTTTCTGAGAGTTTGTTCATGGGAATACCAAGTTCTTTCTACAGTGCAAATTAGGTCAAGAATNGGTGCCAACGGTAGGTCATCACTCTTTTCTTCCCCTTTATCAGCATTGCAACAAGAGGCCTCAATACCATTACAGAAAATCTTCATGCGGGACCAACATGGCAAGAAATCCTCCAAGGTCAATGGACGTCGTGGCTTGTGAGGGTGGTGCAGCTCCACTTTTGCTTTCTTCAGACGCCTAGATGGATTCCGTTTCCTTGGTCCTTTTACCATCATTTTCCTTTTTGGTTGTTCTATTGATTCTTTTTGTGGGATCCTTTTGTGGCACCTTCGACGAGTCACCAACATCCAACCTTCATCATCATCAGGCTGATCAACTTCAACCTTGTTGGTCTCCAGTAATTCTTCATCTTTACTTTCTTTGAAACTACATAATTCATCTGGACTGAATGCGCCAAAGGTGATAGAGACTTGGTTTGCGCTTGCTTTCTCATCTTCACGCACGATCTTCATTTCACGAGCCAAGTCCATAACTTTTTCCTTGAAGATAAAGCACTTCTCCAGAGGGTGGCTCACAAGTCGATGATATTTGCAGTAATTTGGGTAATCAATTTTCCCAGGTTCATTTGGCCTCTTCATCTCCGGAAGCTCAATGAGATTTAACTCGAGGAGTTATTCGAAAATGGCTGGCACATCAGAATCCAGAAATGGGTACTCTTTCTCTTGCATTTTTTTTAGAGTCAATTTTCCACTTGGCTTATCTTGAAATGAAGTGGATTTCATACTCTGCTTCTTGCTCACCTTCATCGTGAACTTCACAAGTGATGTGTTGACATTCATAGCTTCTTTGCTTTCAGACCCGGGTACGAACTTGCCCCACTTCCTAACTTCGTGCTTGTCGTTCCTTTTGCGAGGTTCATAGATGGACAACCTTTCATTTACAGCGGAGGCCATGCTCAATTCCATGTCATGGGCACGAGTTGAAAGTTCTTCAAATGTGCTAGTCTTGATACCTTGCAAGATGTAGCGCAATCCCCAATGCATCCCTTGGATACACATCTCTATGCTAGAAACTTCACTAAGCCTGTCTTTACAGTTGAGGTTTGCATTCCTATGACGATTGATAAAGTCGATAACTGGTTCACCCTTCCGTTGACGAGTATTTGTGAATTCCACCATGCTCACGGTGCGCCTTGTTCTATAAAAATAATTGAGGAACTCTTGCTCTAGTTGATCCCAGCTATCAATAGATCCCGCCTTGATATCTGTATACCAATCAAAAGCATTTCCTTTTAGCGAGCGGACAAACTGTTTGACAAGGTAATCTCCATAAGTCCCAGTGTCATTGCATGTCTTAACAAAGTGCGCCACATGTTGCTTTGGATTTCCTTTACCATCAATTTGTTGAAACATTGGAGGTTGATAGCCAACATGCATCTTCAACATATCGATCCTTGCAGTGTACGGCTTTGCGAACGTACGGGAGGATTTGACAGAAACTTCATACTTATTCTTAATATTTCCTTCAATGAACTCCTTCAGTTGATCGATGGGAATCATCCCTTTAGATGAGACAGGGATAGCCTTAGCGGATACTACTCGTCTTGGGGAAGAATCAATCTATGGAACTTCTGGGAGTAGCATGGATTGCCACACAGATTGATTCTCGAATGGCTCACGTTATGCGGTGTAAGTGGGGTGGATCCATCACTTGAAGCATCATCATCTTCCTTCACAATAGAGTTCTTGGATCCGGAGAGGTTAAGCAGAGCAAGACTTTTTTTGATCTTTTCTGCGACATTGTTGATACCCAATTTTGCCCTCATATTTTTTTAAATAGCATATATACTTTCAAAATGTCATTCTGCACCACTATTTAACTTACGAGATCTATACAAGCATTTTCTATAATTTTCCATAATTTTTAAAGCTGTAAAATTAATTTTCTTACATTGAAATTACTTGAATATTTATTAATTACTCCTTCAAATTATTTGTGATGAATTAATCAACTAAAATTATTATTTGCATACATATACATGTTACAAATGTTTTTTCTTCATTTCATATAATTATATTGGTATTTTTATGCTATTTACACAATCTTGCAATAATGTCCTATATTTTACAATTTATTGCATTTGTCATTTCGTTTAAGGTCAAAATAAGTTTCTACATTTTTATAATCTTCTACAATTGTTTTAAAGTATTAAGTTGCATATATATATATATATATATATATATATATATATATATATATATATATATATATATATATATATATATATATAC